>NC_026007.2:39335679-39609654 GCF_000442705.2 Elaeis guineensis | reverse complement strand
GATCCTTGAAAATCAGAAAGCTATCTATGATAAGGCTGGACTTGGTTATAAACTCCTAAAGAAACAAAAATTTCTGAAGGATATTTATGTAAATTATTCAAGTAACAAGTCTACAAATATTACTTGTTTTAAATGTGGAAGAATAGGACATAAATCATACACATGTCTTATTAACAAATATGCAAACACAAAGAAAATATGGGTTCCAAAAGGAACCATTCTGACTAACCTGAAAGGACCCAAGAAAGCTTGGGTACCTCAGACAGAAACGTGACCCTTGCTTGCAGGTGTGTCTAGCATCCCAAGAAGGAAACAGGAAATGATATCTTAACAGCGAATGCTCGAGACACATGACTGGTGATGAATCACAATTCATCACGCTTGATGCTAAGGATGGAGGGATGGTCACCTTTGGAGATAATGGCAAAGGAAAGATCATCGGGATAGGTAACATTGGTATCACTCCCTCCAAATACATTGAGAATGTTTTATTAGTTAAAGGTTTAAAGCATAACTTACTTAGCATTAGTCAATTCTGTGATAAAGGGTATAAAGTAAGTTTTGAATCATCTGTTTGCATCGTGACGAGTCCTATTGACGATGGTATTAATTTTATAGGACATAGGCATGGCAATGTTTATATGGTAGACTTGAATGAATTAACTAAATTAGACATGCAATGCCTAGTTTCCTTAAGTGCTAAAATAAATGAGACTAGTTGGCTGTGGCATCGTAGACTTGCACACATTAGCATGCATTCTCTCTCAAAATTAATTAAAAAGGATTTAGTTCTCGGTTTGCCAAAACTGAATTTTGAAAAGGATAGAATTTGTGATGCATGCCAATTAGGTAAACAAACTAGAGTATCATTTAAATCCAAAAACACTGTTTCAACTTCTAGACCTTTAGAGCTCTTACATATGGATTTATTTGGACCAACTAGAACCACTAGTCTAGGAGGAAAACGATATGGATTTGTAATAATTGATGATTACTCTCGTTTTACTTGGGTTTTCTTTTTAGCTCACAAAAATGAAACTTTTCAAATTTTCACTAAATTTCATCGAAAAGTCTCTAATGAAAAAGGGTTTTCAATTCAAAATATTAGAAGTGATCATGGAACTGAATTTAAAAATCAAGATTTTGAAAATTTTTGTGATGAAAATAGAATTGGCCATAACTTCTCTGCTCCTAGGACACCCCAACAGAATGGGGTAGTAGAAAGGAAAAATAGAACCTTAGAAGAAATGGCCCGTACCATGCTTTGTGAAAGCAACCTTCCAAGATATTTTTGGGCAGAAGCTATTAACACAGCATGTTACATTTTAAATCGTGCTTTAATTAGACAATTTTTAAAGAAAACCCCCTATGAACTTTGGAAAGGAAGAAAACCAAATATTGCATATTTTCATGTTTTTGGTTGCCGATGTTTTGTATTAAATAATGGCAAAGAAAAACTTGGTAAATTTGATGCAAAATTAGATGAAGCAATCTTTCTAGGTTACTCCTCCACTAGTAAAGCATTTAGAGTGTTCAACAAAAGAACTTTAGTAGTTGAGGAGTCCATACATGTTGTCTTTGATGAATCTAACGATCTTCCTTCAAGGAAGAATGAGGGTGTTGATGATGCAGATCCACTAATAGAAGGTATGAAGGAGATCACTCTGAAAGACTCAGCAACTCCAGAAGACAAGGATCAAGAAGTCAAACAAAATGAGAAAGGTGAAGAAATTCAAGAACAACCTCAAGGTACAAATGACTTACCCAAAGAATGGAGGTATGTTCACAACCACCCTAAGGAGTTAATAATTGGTGATCCTATGCATGGGGTAAAAACCCGTTCTTCACTTAGAGATGTACTTAATCATTGTGCATTTGTATCTCAACTTGAACCTAAAACTTTTGAAGAAGCTGAGAATGATCATAACTGGATTAATGCTATGCAAGAAGAACTTAATCAATTTGAAAGAAATAATGTTTGGACCTTAGTGAAAAGACCTAAAGATTATTCAATAATTGGTACAAAATGGGTCTTTAGAAATAAATTAGATGAGCATGGAAATGTAATTAGAAATAAAGCAAGACTGGTTGCTAAGGGATATAATCAAGAAGAAGGAATTGATTTTGATGAAACCTTTGCACCTGTTGCTAGATTAGAAGCCATTAGACTTCTACTTGCTTATGCTTGCTTTATGAAATTCAAACTATTTCAAATGGATGTTAAAAGTACATTTTTAAATGGATATATTTCTGAAGAAGTATATGTAAAACAACCCCCTGGATTTGAAAATCATGCTTTTCCCAATCATGTCTTTAGATTAAATAAAGCTTTATATGGTCTAAAACAAGCACCTAGAGCATGGTATGAAAGGCTAAGCAAATTTCTACTAAATAATGGTTTCTCAAGAGGCAATGTAGATACAACCCTATTTATTAAAAGAAACCAAAATGATATGCTAATTATACAAATTTATGTTGATGACATAATTTTTGGGTCTACTAATGAATCCCTTTGTCAAGACTTTGCTAAGCTTATGCAGGGAGAGTTCGAGATGAGCATGATGGGAGAACTCACCTTCTTCCTCGGACTCCAAATCAAACAATCAAAAGAGGGAATCTCCATCACCCAAAGCAAGTACACCAAGGAACTACTCAAAAGATTTGGAATGGAGAACTGCAAACCAATTGGCACACCAATGAGTCCCTCAAGTAAGCTTGACAAGGATGATGAAGGTAAAAGCGTAGACTTAAAATACTACAGAGGTATAATTGGCTCATTATTATATTTAACTGCAAGTAGGCCTGATATCATGTTTAGTGTTTGCTTATGTGCAAGATATCAATCTAATCCTAAGGAATCTCATTTGAATGCTGTTAAAAGAATCCTTAGATACTTAAATGGTACACAAACTATAGGGTTATGGTACTCTAAGGACTCACAAATTAATTTGTTAGGATTTTCAGATGCTGATTTTGCTGGATGTAAATTAGATAGAAAAAGCACAAGTGGAACTTGCCAATTTCTTGGAGTAAACCTAATCTCATGGTTTAGCAAGAAATAAAATTCGGTGGCACTGTCTACGGCTGAGGCCGAATACATTGCAGCCGGAAGTTGTTGTGCTCAAATCTTGTGGATTAAGCAACAACTCGAAGATTTTGGAATCAAACTTAATGAAACATCAATAAAATGTGATAATACAAGTGCCATAAATCTATCTAAAAATCCAATACAACACTCAAGATCCAAACATATTGAAATAAGACATCATTTTATAAGAGAACATGTTCAAAACAAAAATGTAATTCTTGAATATGTTTGCACTGAAAATCAATTAGCCGATATCTTTACAAAGGCCCTTAGTGAGGATAGATTCTGTGAAATTAGGAGAAACTAGGAATTCTAGATCCATTTGTCTGAAATTTCTCAATTTCCAAAGAATAGATGTCAAAAACTCTTAGACTAATTTTCAACATCTATCCTGATCCAAAAGCTCAGATTTATCACTCTAAAAACTTATCATTGAGCAAAATTCCTTCTCCCAAAATTTCAAATTTTTCTGAAATTTATTCATATTTTTCCTGATTTCTGAACTTCATGAGTGACCCCCATGAGTCGACTCAATGGCAAACTTGTAAATCCCACAAACTTCCATCGGGTTCATTATTTTTAAACGGGAACCCTGTTCGTGAGACGACTCATCTTCCATCGTCTTCCTTCCGAAAGCCGTTCTTTCCAACTCTTTCTTGCTCTCCAAGGATCAATTTGAGGCAATTCTCCCTCCTACTCTCCACCAAAAATCGCCTCCTTGGAAAAGAGATTTCTCATGCTTTCTCGCATTGCTCGGCGCGGGTGGAACGTGCCCTAGAACTTCACCGTTCATTCAAAATCCGCTTCTTTTCTCCTCCAAAATCTCTCTTTATTCTCTTGTGATCCCTCCTCCACTGAATTCAAGTCTCCTTGTCTGCTACTTTATTGGATATGGCTCCAAAATGAAACTTCCCCAAAGAAGGAAATCAATCCGAGAGCCTGAGGAAATTGTCCGAAAGAAAAGGCATGCTCAATTTTCTAGTGTTTCCACTCCAGTTTCAGTACCTGCTCAAGGTCCCTCTCAATCCTCAATAAGCCCCAGTGTAAATCCTCTTTCTGATAGAAAAGTAGAAACCGGGAAAAACATAGACTTTCGGTTCTTTGAGAAAGAAGGCTTTACTTTTGCTACAAGATCAAAAATCAAGGATGGGAACTTTACTGCTCCTTAAGGAATCACCTATGTTGATCTAGTCAGAGAGTTCTACCAGAACCTAATTATGGAAAGGGTCAGTGACTTCAACTGTAAGGGGATTGACATATGCTTGGATTCTAGGATATTGGGAGAAATACTTCAGTTGCCTAGTGAAGGATACTCATATATGGAACTCCCAATTAAAGAAGAAGGGATCAGAATTATCTTAGGAGAAACTTTTTCAGGAAGTTTAAACAAATTGGAAGCAAAGCTATTGTCCATTGAGATGAGGGTCCTGCATCAGATAGTTTCAAAACTCTTCTTTCCTAGGAGTGGTAGACATGACTTACTGTCTGGCAGAGATGTATGTGTCATGTTTCATGTCATCACTCAGACCCCCCTGAACCTCCCCTGCACTTATGATAGAGGCCATGAGAGAAACTTTGAATAGATCCAAGGCACACTTGCCTTATGGTATGGCCTTACTAGAGTATTCAGGAGGTTTGGAGTTAGCTGTGAGGGGGAGACACCTACCAAGCTCTCACATGTGGACACCTTCAACCAACACAGCCTGCACCGAATGGGAATTACAAAGACTATTGGTGGTTGGATCAAGGGCTCTGAAGAAAGAGCTGAGGAGAGAGTTGAGGAAAGAGCTGAAGATAGAACTGAAGGCAGAGTAGAAGAAGAAGGTCCATCTTCTCCTGTACATGACTTCAGGGCAGCTTCACCAGATACCCAGTTCATTCCTGATACTGAGGCTGGCCCTTCTGAGTTTACTAGGATGCCCACACCAGTGTATCAGCCAGAGAGCAGAGCACCTCATTCAGAGTTCAGACTGGCTGACGATCAGATCGAGCATATTTCCAGCGTGTGGCTTCTTTGCTGTCTAGCCAGTGGAGTAGTACTTCTTTTGCACCTGGAGCTACCTCTTCTGATCAGACCATTACTCCCCACATCTCCACTGTATTTCAGATGATTTCAGATCAGTCCATCAGGATACAGCAGCTTGAGGATACAGTCTGGAGACTTACTGGCAGAGTTCTTGACTTGCAGGGGCAAGTCCTTGCATTGGCCCATCCCCAGCCACAGGAGTCAACTATTGAGGTCACAGACCTCACTGCAGAGGCTGGCAGGCTCAGAGGAGCACTAGAAGGTGGATATGAATTACTGAGGAAAGAGATTCGAGGATCGAGTGAGCATGCTACCACCCAGTTCACTGCTCTACTTCAATCTGTTTCCAGAGCACTGAACGTACTTGATTCTATCAGACTCATGGTATCAGCCCTAGCATCTCAGCATTCTCAGCCACCCAGTTCATCTCGCCTCCTACTCGTGGCAGAGGCAGACGGGGTAGAGGACGCACTTCTGATCCATCATCTCCTCACCCTATATCTGATGACTCCGATCATTGACCTATCTTGATCATTACTAGATCCTAGGTGTTAGTATTTTGTTCTAGGATCTATACCTTGGGGCCATGTATTGACATTTAGCTGGTTGAATTTTATGTATTGAAACAATTATGATATTAATGGAATCATCTTTTACCTATATCTCTACCTCTTTGTAATGATATCATATTTTGGTTATATATTTTCTTCTTGTTGAAATATTGTCTTCTCCTTGTTGTTGTTTGCTGTTGATAATTGCTATATTAAGGGGGAGCAAACATTTGTGAAAAACTCTAAAGAGGAAGAAAATAAAGAATATTTCAGAAAAAGAAAAGGAAGAGTTAACTATGTTGATGATGTCAAAAAGGGGGAGAAATTAAACAAAAACAAAAATTGAAATTAGACAAAAAGCAAAACCCTAAATTATGAGAAAAAGGGAGAGAAATTAAACAAAAACAAAGATTGGAAGATTAAAACAAATATTGAAGAAATTAAACAAATATTGGAGAAATTAAACAAAAACAAGGATTGAAAGATTAAACAAAACTTTGAGAAATTTGGTATCGAAATTTGGTATCAGACAGAACTTAAACAAAAAGTTATCCATCAAAAGCAAAATCATAACTACAATGCAAATAAGTATTTTTTTTTTTGCTCTGATATATTTCAAAATTCAAACTTGCTCTGATACATCTTTTGAAATTTTATTCACCTTGATACAACTTAAGAAATTTGTTTTACTCTGATACACCCTATAATTTCTTTTAACTTGCTCTGATACATGATAAAATTTAATCTGATACAGTGTGAAGGTTTCTCTGATAAATTATAACATTTGATCTGATACAGTGAGAAAGTTTCTCTGATATATATTTTTTTTGCTCTGATACAGTGTGAAATTTTCTCTGACATTTGCTCTAATACACTGTGAAATTTTCTCTGATATATTATAAAATTTTCTTGCTCCGATACATTATAAAATCTTTTCTGATACCATTGTAAAAATTATTTTTCTTGCTCTGATACATTGCAAAAGTTATTTATCTTCTCTTGCTCAAAATGATCTAATACCCTTTTCAAATCTTTAAGAAAATGGACAAACTATTTTTTCATTTATATTACATGCCAAAAGAATCATACTCTTTTCAAGCATATACACCTATAATGGATTCTTTTGAAATTAATGCATTAACATAAGTATTTTTGTTCAAATATTTTGTCATCATCAAAAAGGGAGAGATTGTTGCTCCTAGATTGATTTTGATGATTACAAAGCAGATTGAAGGGATACAAATAATTTTAAAATGAAAAAATCCTTATGCTCTTCAAGGGCAAAATCGAAATTTCACTGAAATCCTGATTTGATAGTACCATTTGGTAGAACAAATGATTTGAAATCTATTGGTGAAAATTTCATTGTGTTTGGACTTATATTCTTGAAGTTATGAAGGTTTGAAGTGCATGAGTTGACTCATGAGTCAACTCATGGCACTGTGAGCTGATTGGCACGCAAAAATTCTTCTTGGCATGCTAGTTTTCTGGCTTGGCATGACCTGTGAGTCGACTCATGAGTCGATCCACAAGGCATGAGTCGACTCATGAGTCGACCCCTGCTAATTTGAGCCAAGAAATTCCAGAAAAGCATTCTCTGATTTTTGCAACAGAGGTCGACTCATGAGTCGACCCCTGAAGCATGAGTCGACTCATGAGTCGACCCCTGCGACGGGAAATGTCAGCAACGGCTATTTTTTTGCCCGTTTTAATTGCCATTTATGCTTCCTAAAAATCCTCTAACGGCTCTTTATCTACCTAAATTATTTTCTCTTACTTCTAATGCTACAAAATACTTTAAATGATGAAAGAAATTGCAGATTAAATAGCGGATCAAACGTAAAATCAAAAGAGACGAGGAGCAGAGAAAGAGAGAGAAGAATAGAAGAAAGGATCCGAAATTTGCAAGAAAAAAAAGCCTGAGATCAACGAAAAATCCAAAAAGAAAAAGAGAGAGGATCCATAATATACCAGAGAGATTGTGAAAGAGAAAAGCAAGATCTTTCAAGGAGAGAATTCTTCACGCCTATTGTTTCAACCTTGATCTAGAGATCGTTCAAAGCTTTCAAGAGATCTTCAATCAACAATCAACCTCTTCTCAAGCATTCAAGCGTTCATCCACTTTGAGAAATTTCGAAAAAGGGGTTCTTCATTTGAGTAAAGCTTTTATTGTTATATTCGCTCATTTAAAGGAGCTGTTATTGTATTAATTTGTGCTCTAAATTTTCTAACTCTTTGTGAGTTTTTGTTCTTATTTTTGGAGGATTTCCAAAACAAGGAAAGGTTGATCCGAACCTGAAATCGGAGTATTTTGGGTTTACTTGTACCCGAGAAATAAGTGTTCTAGCTTGGGATAGCTAGTGTCGGAGTTTCCGACGTTTTGTATTCGGGTTGAATACAAAGGATAGTGGATTGAAATTCCCAAGTAGGATCTTGGGGAGTGGATGTAGGTGCAAGATTAGCATCGAACCACTATAAATCCTTGTGTTTGTGGTGTGCTTTATCGCTTCACTTTATTTCTTTATTATATTCTTGCATTCCTGCTTTAGGTAATTAATATTGAATTAAAGTCTTTGTTTTGATCTTCATAAGTAATCTGTTGGGCTTAAAATTTTTTAGAAACCCAATTCACCCCCCCCTCTTGGGTTGCATAGCTGGGCAACAACCCCCATGAGTCGACTCAATGGCAAACTTGTAAATCCCACCAACTTTCAATGGGTTCATTGTTTTTATAAGGGTTACTGCTTGTGAGATGACTCATCTTCCCATCGTTCTTCTTCCAAAAGCCATCTTCTCCAACTCTTCTTACTCCAAATCCAAGGATCAATTCTGAGGCAATTCTCCCTCCTCTCCACCAAAAATCGCCTCCTTCAAAAGGATTTTCTGTGCTTTCTCGCTTTGCTTGGTGCGGTTTGAACGTGCCCTAGCACTTCACCGAACTTCCAAAATCCACTTCTTTTCTCCACTAAAATTCCTCTTTACTCTCTTGTGATCTCTCCTCCACTCAATTCAAGTCTTCTTGTCTGCTACTTTATTGGATATGGCTCCAAAGATGAAACTTCTCCAAAGAAGGAAATCAATCCGTGAGCCTGAGGAATTTGTCCGAAAGAAAAGGCATGCTCAGTCTTCCAGTGTTTCCGATCCAGTTTCAGTACCTGCTCAAGGTGCCTCTCAATCCTCAATAAGCCCCAGAGTGAATCCTCTTTCTGATAGAAAAGTAGAAACCGGAAAAAATATAGATTTTCGGTTCTTTGAGAAAGAAGGCTTTACTTTTGCAAGTAAGATCAAAAATCAAGGATGGAAACTTTACTGCTCCCTTAAGGAAGTCACCTATGTTGATCTAGTTAGAGAGTTCTATCAAAACCTAAATTATGGAAATGGGTCAGTGACTTCAACTGTAAAGGGAATTGATATCTGCTTGGATTCTAGGATATTGGGAGAAATACTTCAGTTGCCTAGTGAAGGATACTCATATATGGAACTCCCAATTAAAGAAGAAGGGATCAGAATTATCTTAGGAGAAGCTTTTTCAGGAAATTTAAACAAATTGGAAGCAAAGATTTTGTCCATTGAGATGAGGGTCCTGCATCAGATTGTAACAAAACTCTTCTTTCCTAGGAGTGGTAGGCATGATCTACTATCTGGCAGAGATGTATGTGTCATGTTTCATATCATCACTCAGACCCCCCTAAACCTCCCTGCACTTATGATAGAGGCCATGAGAGAAACTTTGAACAGATCCAAGGCACACTTGCCTTATGGTATGGCCCTTACTAGAGTATTTAGGAGGTTTGGAGTTAGTTGTGAGGGGGAGGCTACTACCAAGCTCTCACATGTGGACACTTTCAACCAACACAGCCTGCACCGAATGGGAATTACAAAGACTGTTGGTGGTTGGATCAAGGGCTCTGAAGAAAGAACTGAGGAGAGAGTTGAGGAAAGAGCTGAAGATAGAACTGAAGGCAGAGTAGAAGAAGAAGGTCCATCTTCTCCTGTACTTGACTTCAGGGCAGCTTCACCAGATACCCAGTTCATTCCTGATACTGAGGCTGGCCCTTCTGAGTTTACTAGGATGTCCACACCAGTGTATCAGCCAGAGAGCAGAGCACCTCATTCAGAGTTCAAACTGGCTGACGATCAGATCGAGCATATTTCACAGCGTGTGGCTTCTTTGTTGTCTAGCCAGTGGAGTAGTACTTCTTTTGCACCTGGAGCTACCTCTTCTGATCAGACCATTACTCCCCACATCTCCACTGTGTTTCAGATGATTTCAGATCAGTCCATCAGGATCCAGCAGCTTGAGGACACAGTCTGGAGACTGACTGGCAGAGTTCTTGACTTGCAGGGGCAAGTCCTTGCATTGGCCCATCCCCAGCCACAGGAGTCTACTATTGAGGTCACAGACCTCACTGCAGAGGCTGGCAGGCTCAGAGGAGCACTAGAAGGTGGAGATGAATTACTGAGGAAAGAGATCCGAGGATCGAGTGAGCATGCTACCACCCAGTTCACTGCTCTACTTCAATCTGTTTCCAGAGCACTGAACGTACTTGATTCTATCAGACTCATGGTATCAGCCCTAGCATCTCAGCATTCTCAGCCTCCCAGTTCATCTCGCTCTCCTGCTCGTGGCAGAGGCAGACGGGGTAGAGGACGCACTTCTGATCCATCATCTCCTCACCCTATATCTGATGACTCCGATCATTGACTTATCTTGATCTTTACTAGATCCTAGGTGTTAGTGTCTTGTTCTAGGATCTATACCTTGGGGCCATGTATTGACAATTAGCTGGTTGAATTTTATTTTTAAGAATAATGTATTGAAACAATTATGATATTAATGGAATCATCTTTTACCTATATTTCTACCTCTTTGTAATGATCATATTTTGGTTATATATTTTCTTCTTGTTGAAATATTGTCTTCTCCTTGTTGTTGTTTGCTGTTGATAATTGCTATATTAAGGGGGAGCAAACATCTGTGAAAAACTCTAAAGAGGAAGAAATTAAAGAATGTTTCAGAAAAAGGAAGAGTTAACTATGTTTGATGATGTCAAAAAGGAGGAGAAATTAAACAAAAACAAAAATTGAAATTAGACAAAAAGCAAAACCCTAAATTATGAGAAAAAGGGGGAGAAATTAAATAAAAACAAAGATTGGAAGATTAAAACAAATATTGGAGAAATTAAATAAATATTAGAGAAATTAAACAAAAACAAGGATTGAAAGATTAAACAAAACTTTGAGAAATTTGGTATCGAAATTTGGTATCAGACAGAACTTAAACAAAAAGTCATCCATCAAAAGTAAAATCATAACTACAATGCAATTAAGTATTTTTTTTATATGCTCTGATATATTTCAAAATTCAAACTTGCTCTGATACATCTTTTGAAATTTTATTCACCTTGATACATCTTAAGAAATTTATTTTACTCTGATACACCCTACAATTTCTTTTAACTTGCTCTGATACATGATAAAATTTGATCTGATACAGTGTGAAAGTTTCTCTGATATATTATAACATTTGCTCTGATACAGTGTGAAATTTTCTCTGATATATTATAACATTTGCTCTAATACAGTATGAAATTTTCTCTAATATATTATAAAATTTTCTTGCTCTGATACATTATAAAATCTTTTCTAATATCATTGTAAAAAAAAAATTATTTTTCTTGCTCTGATACATTGCAAAATTTATTTCTCTTCTCTTGCTCTGATATATCTTGAACTCAAAATGATCTAATACCCTTTTCAAATCTTTAAGAAAATGGACAAACTATTTTTGCATTTATATTACATGCCAAAAGAATCATACTCTTTTCAAGCATATACACCTATAATGGATTCTTTTGAAATTAATGCATTAACATAAATATTTTTGTTCAAATATTTTGTCATCATCAAAAAGGGAGAGATTGTTGCTCCTAGATTGATTTTGATGATTACAAAGCAGATTGAAGGGATACAAATAATTATAAAATGAAAAAGTCCTTATGCTCTTCAAGGGCAAACTCATAATTTCACTAAAATCCTGATTTGATAGTACCATTTGGTAGAACAAATGATTTAAAATCTATTGGTGAAAATTTCATTATGTTTGGACTTATATTTTTGAAGTTATGAAGGTTTGAAGTGCATGAGTCGACTCATGAGTCAACTCATGGCACTGTGAGCTGATTGGCACGCAAAAATTCTCCTTGGCACGCTAGTTTTCTGGCTTGGCACGACCTGTGAGTCGACTCATGAGTCGACCCACAAGGCATGAGTCGACTCATGAGTCGACCCCTGCTAATTTGAGCCAAGAATTTCCAGAAATGCATTCTCTGGTTTTTGCAACAGAGGTCGACTCATGAGTCGACCCCTGAAGCATGAGTCGACTCATGAGTCGACCCCTGCGACGGGAAATATCAGCAACGGCTATTTTTTTGCCCATTTTAATTGCCATTTATGCTTCCTAAAAATCCTCTAACGGCTCTTTATCTACCTAAATTATTTTCTCTTGCTTCTAATGCTACAAAATGCTTTAAATGGTGAAAGAAATTGCAGATTAAATAGCGGATCAAACGTGAAATCAAAAGAAGAGAAGAATAGAAGAAAGGATCCGAAATTTGCAAGAAAAAGCCTGAGATCAACGAAAAATCCAAAAAGAAAAAGAGAGAGGATCCACAATATACCAGAGAGATTGTGAAAAAAAAAAAAACAAGATCTTTCAAGGAGAGAATTCTTCACGCCTATTGTTTCAACCTTGATCTAGAGATCGTTCAAAGCTTTCAAGAGATCTTCAATCAACAATCAACCTCTTCTCAAGCATTCAAGCGTTCATCCACTTTGAGAAAATCCGAAAAAGGGGTTCTTCATTTGAGTAAAGCTTTTATTGTTATATTCGCTCATTTAAAGGAGCTGTTATTGTATTAATTTGTGCTCTAAATTTTCTAACTCTTTGGGAGTTTTTGTTCTTGTTTTTGGAGGATTTTCAAAACAAGGAAAGGTTGATCCGAACCTGAAATCGGAGTATTTTGGGTTTACTTGTACCCGGGAAATAAGTGATCTAGCTTGGGATAGCTAGTGTCGGAGTTTCCGACGTTTTGTATTCGGGTTGAATACAAAGGATAGTGGATTGAAATTCCCAAGTAGGATCTTGGGGAGTGGATGTAGGTGCAAGGTTAGCACCGAACCACTATAAATCCTTGTGTTTGTGGTGTGCTTTATCTCTTCACTTTATTTCTTTATTATATTCTTGCATTCCTGCCTTAGGGAATTAATATTGAATTAAAGTCTTTGTTTTGTTCTTCATAAGTAACTTGTTGGGCTTAAAATTTTTTAGAAACCCAATTCACCCCCCCTCTTGGGTTGCATAGCTGGGCAACAATGGAGCCTTAGTCACTGATCATGTACTATACATGATCGAAATGATTGAGCACCTAAGTAAACTGGATTTTCCCTTGCACGAGCAGCTCGGTATGGATGCGATCCTTAATTCTCTGCCCAAGTCCTTCCTTCCCTTCCTTACTCATTTTTGAATGACAAAGCCTACAGTGAACTACCACGGCTTGTTAGGATTGCTACAAAACTTTGAGAAGGATCACCAGCTCCATAAGGAGTCGGTGAAAGTTATGGGAGGGTCTTCTTCTGGTCGTCGACCCTTTAAGAAAGGGAAGAAGAACAAGAAGAAGAAGAATAAGAAGGTGCAGCTGCATGCTGGGACGTCTGCACAGGGTCAGACCAAGAAGCGCATGCCCGACCAGAGCCAGGCGGAGTGCTTCTTTTGCAAGAAGCAGGGGCACTGGAAGAGGAACTATCCTCTATACATTGCCTCACTGGACCCAAACAGGCCAAAGAAAAAGCAAGGTACTTATATGATAACACCTTGCAACTTTTCCATTTGTGATACTACTGCCTGGGTATTGGATACCGGAAGCCCTTATCATATTTGCAATTCAATGCAGGGTCTGCAGGTCAGTAGGAGATTTGATGAAGGTGAGAGATTCCTGAACGTTAGAGATGGAAGCAAAGTTTCAGTTCTAGCATTAGGAATCATGAACCTTGTAATCAATTCTCGAAATATAATTCTGAGTGAATGTCACTATTGTCCAAACTTTTTATTAAATATTATTTCTGTAGGCCTTTTGGCCATGAACGGTTATCAATTTTTAATAAAAGGAAATGTTTGTAATATCATTTTGAATGGTGTTACAATATTTATTGGATAACTTTATAATAGAATTTACTTTCTATCACAACCTGTTAATGTGATTCAAACCTCCGGTAAATGCCCTAGAATAGATAATGTGTCAGAAGTCTACCTTTGGCACTGTAGACTAGATCATATCAATAAGAACAGGATAAACAGGTTGGCTCAAGAAGGAATTCTTGAAGTAGGTGATTGTGAATCACTTCCAACCTGTGAGTCCTATCTTCTTGGTAAAATGACCAAGTCACCTTTTACTGAAAAAGGTGAGCGAGCCAGTGAACTCTTGGGTCTGGAACATTCTGATGTATATGGACCCATGAGCACAAGTGCAAGAGGTGAATATTTCTACTTCATAACCTTCACAGACGACCTATCGAGGTATGGGTATATCTATTTAATGAAGCATAAGTCGGAGTCGTTTGAAATGTTCAAACTATTCCGAAATGAGGTAGAAAAATAAACTGGAAAGTGTATTAAAACTCTTCGATCTGATCAAGGAGGTGAATACCTTTCCAATGAGTTTCTGACATATCTTGGAAAGAATGAGATTCTCTCTCAATGGACTCCTCTTGGAACACCACAGCATAATGGTGTATCTGAAAGGAGGAATCGAACCTTGTTGGACATGGTTCGATCCATGATGGGGTTTGCTGGTCTATCGATCTCCTTCTGGGGATATACACTCGAATCGACTTGTTACCTTTTAAATAGAGTTCTGAGTAAGTCTGTAACCAAAAGTCATATGAGATATAGATAGGACGTAAGCCAGTACTCTCGCACCTTAGGGTTTGGGGGTGTCTGGCTTATGTTAAATGTTTAATTACGGACAAGCTAGGACCTAGGTCTGACAAGTGTAATTTTATAGGATACCCAAAAGAGACCAAAGGATATTATTTCTACCTGGCTGATGAGCAAAAGGTGTTTGTCAACCTTAAGGCAATCTTTTTGGAAAAAAAGTTCCTTGGTGAAGGGACTGTTGCCTCTAAGATCGAACTTGACGAAGTTCGACAGGTGAAAAAACCGACACAAATTGCTGAACCTGAATCGGATTTGATTAGATCAGATCCGGAGCCCATTGTTCAAGCACCCTTAAGGCGATCTAGTAGAGTACCACGTCAACCGGACAGATACTATGGTTTCTTGGTTCGGGATGACGATCCTATCAAACTTGATGAGAACGATGAGGATCCAATCACCTACATGGATGCAATGCAGAGATCCGACTCTGAGAAATGGCTAGAGGCCATGAAATCCAAAATGGAGTCCATAAAGGTCAATGATGTGTGGACATTGGTTGACCCACCCGAAGGAGTAAAACTCATAGGGTGTAAGTGGGTCTTCAAGAGGAAGAAGGGCGCAGACGGAAAGGTGAAAACCTATAAAGTCTGTCTGGTTGCCAAGGGATATCATCAACGTTATGGTATAGACTATGACGAGACATTTTCTCCTGTGGCAATGCTCAAATCCATTCGGATTATGCTTGCGATAGCTGCCCATCTGGACTATGAAATCTGGCAGATGGATGTGAAGACAGCTTTCCTAAATGGAGAGCTGGATGAAGAGGTGTATATGATATAACCTGAAGGATTCACATCCACTGATGAGTCTAAGGTGTGCAGACTATAGAGGTCCATTTATGGACTTAAGCAGGCATCCCAGAGTTGGAACATACGTTTTGATAGGATGATCAAGACGTATGGCTTCATTAAGAATGGAGAAGAGTCCTACATTTATAAGTGGGCTAATGGTCCAGTAGTGGTATTTCTTGTATTGTATGTGGATGATATTCTCTTAATCGAGAATGATGTCCCTGCATTACAGGGAATAAAGATTTGACTGTCGTCACAGTTCTTCATGAAGGATTTGGGAGAAGCTTCCTACATCCTAGGGATGAGGATCTATAGGGATAGATCTAAAAGATTGCTTGGTTTATCCCAGTCTATGTACATAGATACTATGTTGAAGAGGTTCAGTATGGAGAATTCCAAGAAAGGCTATCTATCGATAGACCATGAAATTTCTCTCTCAAAGAGGGATTGTCCGACAACACCTCAAGAGAAAGAGCGTATGGGTATGATTCCATATGCTTCGACAGTGGGATCTATCATGTACACCATGACATGTACACAACCAGTGTGGCATACTCACTAGGGGTAGTGAGTAGATACCAATCTGATCCAGGGGAGAATCACTGGAAGGTTGTTAAAACCATCTTGAAGTATTTAAGAAATACTAAGGATCAGTGGCTTGTTTATGGTGAATCGGATTTGAGATTTATAGGGTTTACAAACTCTAGTTTCCAGTCTGATCACGATGACAGCAAAAGTGTGTCGGGATTTATTTTTACCCTTAATGGTGGGGCTATCTGCTGGAAGAGTTCCAAGCAACACACAGTGGCTGATTCAGTTTGCGAGGCAAAATATGTCGGTACATCAGATGCTGCCAAAGAAGCGGTGTGGCTGAGAAAATTTATCATCGAGCTCGGAGTAGCACCCTCCCTTATTGGTCCAGTTCTACTCTACTGTGACAGCTCTGGAGCCATTGCTCAGGCGAAGGAACCCAAGGCACACCAACGGACGAAGCATATTCTGCACCACTACCATCTCATTCGGAAAATTGTGGATCGAGGTGGTGTCGACCTTCTAAAGATCGACAGAAAGGAGAACCTGACCGACCCATTCACTAAAGCCATTGTGGTGAAGGAGTTCGACGACTACAAGTCAAAGATGGGTATTAGATACTGCACCGATTGGCTTTAGGCCAAGTGGGAGATTATTGGGAATAGTGTCCCAAAGCCAATCGTCAGCCTGTTGACGGTTGTGCTCATTTTTATATATGTACATGAATTATGAATTAATAAAAATTATTTTAGTATTTTTCATCATAAAAAATTTCATCTTCTAATGAACTCCTATGTTGTGGTGAAGTCCTTAGGACTATTTAGACTCGACAAAGGAGGATTTATCGTTTAGTCCTTAAATCTGTTCGCGATCAAATGATACGTTATTACCAAGGATGACAACGTTTATCAAGCATAGGTCGTTGTGTACCATATAGGTTGGTTGTCCTCTTAACCAATGAGTGTGGAGACACTGGTATGGCATACAGGTGAGATGTAAGGGTACATCTGCACTGAACGTGACCGACTCTGGAGCTATTTCTGCTGTCAAGATTTGCTCCGATGGAATATGGGTATAAATATCCCTCTGACCTGAGACCGCCATGGTGACTTGCAAGCAACTCACTGCACTTAGGCACTAGACTACCTGAATTTCTAATTCAATGATGGAAGGCTGCTGGGTGTAGTCAAGTACTTGACTTGTCGGTGCGTGTGTCAAGATGGGATTGACCACTCCAGTTTAGGAGCTGCGTACAGTCGTGTTTCAATTTAGCAAAACCTTGGCCAGGGTAGTCTTTGTGAGGAGTCACAGGACTATTTGAGTTGAGCATGATTCGGATGATCTAATCAGGGTTGACAGTTTAATCCTGAGTCATCCTAAACACAAAGGTCAAAAGGATGAATTACACAGTAACCATATTCACGTAGGTTCTGAGTATTGCAATTGCGACTATTCGACCTATCCGATCGTCAGATACCATTACTAGATGGTCACTTCGATTAGTACAGGAATTGGTTTCTGTGCTACCGGCTTAGGTTCGAACCTGCGGGGTCACATACATTAGAGGTTCCTATCTGATCTGATGGCTGATGAAGAGTCCTAATGCTCGTGGACTATAAGTCCTACGTGTCTGGGACTCTGTGATCGAGAATCAGGATTCTCTGATCACGAGTCCCACACATTTTGGGTACTGGGGTCAAGAGTCCCACTGGTTTGGGACTCTTCGATCAGGGTTACATATCGATAAATTCTGATGCCCGATTACCCATCGAATTTAGACTCAATATTTATGAGAGGTTTAATTAGTGATTTGATTGCTAATTAACTTAATTTGATTGAGTAATTATTTTTGGATCAAGTCCAATTGAATTGGATTCAGTTGGGTTTGACCCGATTAGGTTAAGCGTTGACCTAATCGTCGAGATGGTTTGGTCCCTGATTTGATCAGGAGTTGGGCTTAATCAATTCCTGATTTGATTAGGATTTTAGTGAGCCTAATTAAGCCTAATTAAATGTATGCATGCTATATATCATATTTAGATCCTAGTGTAGGATAAATTTTTATTAATTAATTAGATTAATTAATATTTTTTGCTGTAAAATAGTGATTTTGAAAAAGTTTTAAAATTACCATTTTACCCCTATACTGAATTTTTCCCATATGTGAAACTCCAATGGAAAACTCTTTTGCATTATTTTACTCTACCATGGCCATGGGCGTAAGGACTCAATTTTTTGATCATCATAGGACTACTCTCATCTACCGAGGTTGATAGATCCCATCTTGGTGCAATCTGGTTCCTACAATGAATATGCTACAGCCAACATATACCTCAAGGTTCTGAATGGCTAGAAGATCGAGTTATGGTGTAGTCAAACTATAACATACTCAAGGTGAACTGTCGATGCACCTCAAGTCAAAGAACTAGACACACAGCTGCAGCATCGAGTTAGTCATCGATGAGAAGGTAGACTGCCTTATGACTGCTCGAGGTGGTCACGCTCAGTACTCTCATTCTCAACGAATATCTGTCCTCTCGCTTGGGGTTTCCACACCGTAGACTCAAGACATATCTATCCTAAGAAAGCGATCGTACACCAACCTTCCGGATCGATCACCATCCTCGTGATGATCCTATGATCAGGAGCTGTTTATGAGTTAGTTATGTAAATTCATGTCTTAAATTTTTAACTCTTGAAAATATGAATTAACATTCCTACTAACTCAAAGGATGTATCACAGACATAATGTACACAATGTGATAGTAGAATAATCCTTTTATTCATTTATAGTCAAAATTATAAATTTATCCTTATATTTGTACAGAAATATGTCAGCCAATCTGGCATCTAGGGCACATATCTAACAGGATCATCCCCTTTGGGTGTGCCAGCCAAAAATAGCATGCCGTTCAACCCCTTTTGATAGGAGTCAATTCATAGGGTCGACTCTTTTCTTTAAACTTGATTTTCTCTCAAAATATATATCCAAAAAATATGAAATTACCTCCAATAGATCACAAATCTTCTATTCTTGCTTTTGAGGCTCTCGAATCAGAACTTGATAAAATTATGATTTTTCTTCTGAAATATAATAAATCTTTTTTTAAGCCAAAATCATTAGTAACCCCCTCAAATATATTGTAATCATCAAAATCAATTCATGGAGCAACAGATATTTATTTTTCACAGACAAGTACATAGAAGAGGTGCTGAAAGGGTTCAACATTAAAATCCTCAAAGAGAAATCCATTATTCTCTTAGGCATAGGTGTATGCCATGCCATGTACTCGACTTGGTATATCTTGCTGTGAAAGTCACAAGCAGATATTAGTCGAATCCAGGCTGGGAGCATTGGATTGCTATAAAAATATCTCTAAGCACTTGAGTAGCACTAAAAAGTTATTCTTTATCTTTGAAGAAGGATTAGAGCTAAGAGTGGGAGAATATACTGATGCTGATGGTAGAATATCTATATCAGCATGTATTCTTGAGTTATGTTGGTTCGATATATTGAAAAGACTCTAGACAATCAACCAATGAAAGCTGAATATACTATAGATGTGCAGAATGCGTTCTGGTTCTTATGATAGTTACTTAACTTGATGTCATACCATTAGATACTATGACATTGTACTGCAAAGATAATAGACCATAGCCTTCGCTAAGGAGCCAAAGTCTCACCAGAAGTCCATGCACATAGAGCAGGGATATACACGATTACCTTCAGTAGAAATACATGGAGATATAGAGAGTAAACTTCACATAGGATGTGGTGGGTCCGAGTCACTTAGCCGGCTAAACACCAAAGCCTATCTTCAGAAGATGGGGCTCAGGTATATGGCTGATTGGTTTTAATGCAAGTGAGAGTTTGTTAGATGTGTATCCTAAAAGCTAATCTTGGCTGACACATACTTTTCTCTAGGACATATTTTATACTTGATGGATAGTCTTTATAACCAATCATGTCATATATATTTATGATTTATCTTAGAAATTAATAAAGATGATTTTGTATATTCTCAAGATATTAAGAATTTAAGACATACATCATTAGTAGTTAATTTCTAAATACTCCTGATCGAAGGATTATCATGGAGGATAGTGATCAATCCATTTAAGATCGATGCACAAATCACCTCATTTTAGGATAGATGAGTCTCGAGTCTGTGGTGTAGAGATATTGGGGTGAGAGTGCAGGTGGTTGTTAGAGAACAACTTGCACTGAGCGTGACCAACACGAGAAACCACTGGAATGTCTACTCTCTTGTCAATGATTTTCTTGATGCTGCAATGATGTGACTGATCCTTTGACCTACGATATGTTGGTTATTTGCA
Organism: Elaeis guineensis; assembly: GCF_000442705.2. Classification (NCBI taxonomy): domain Eukaryota; kingdom Viridiplantae; phylum Streptophyta; class Magnoliopsida; order Arecales; family Arecaceae; genus Elaeis; species Elaeis guineensis. Next base: position 39,589,334 of record NC_026007.2, on the reverse strand, counting down.
AGGAGGCTACTTAGTTTGACTGCATATTTCTTTCGTCCCTAACCATTCAGATCCTTACTGTGTATGTTGGCTATTATAGATTCAGATTCACTATTTGGAGTAGGATGCACCTAGATGGAATCTATCAATTTTGATAGAAAAGGAGAAGTCCTATGCGATTCACAAGACTGAGTTCAAAAAATCTCTAGCCAGAGTAAGTGTGAATACTGAAAAAGAATTTTCATAGGATTCACAGATGAACTCGAGTCAAATCAATCTAGCATATGACTGACGATGAGATTTGACGAGTTCTCCATGACCTCTGTCAAGTCGGAACTCACGATAGAGGGATTGTATCACATGATAACTGTACCTAAGGATTCATCTTTTCTGTTCTACTGGGTTGCCACTACATGCTGCTAGACATCATTGGTAGATTGTGAAAACTCACTAAGATCATTTTTGGATCAACGATCTTTGTTGAGGTGAGTTGAAATCATTCTAGCTCATCGAAAAGAGTTTTAATGATACTGTGATGGAGATCACAATATGTCTCACTATCAGATAGAATAGAATCTGAGGGGTCACATACAAAAAGAGTATGACCTGATCAATGATTTGGATCATATTCTAATTATCAATTGGATTGATAGTTTAAATTTTAGAAATTGCTAATTTGTAAGCATTACAGTTTTGGCAGCTGCTAATTGTTAGCGCAGAGACTTAATTATAAATATTATAATTTTATTAAAACTGATTAAATTATATATTATATATTAATTAATTTAAATTTAATTTAATTTAATTTAATATTAATGAGTTTCAATTATCCAAATCAGATTTGGATTTCAAGCTTGATTGGATCAGGCTTGATAGCCTTTCAAATTCGACTCGATTCGGACTCAATTTGAATCCGATTAAGACCCAACTTGAATCAAAAGAACCATGACTCAGAGAGCTCAAGTTCTTTGAGACTCTCTCTCTAGATTTCATACCAAGAAGGGGAGGGCGCACGTTGAGATGCACCCCTTTTTCTTCTTGCATGCGTGAAGGAGAGGGGGTGCCAATAGTCGGTGCCCCATCTTATCTAAAATTCTCTTTCCTCCAAATTTTATTTCTATTTGATTTTGATTCAAAATAGGATAAAATTATATTTAATATGGAATATAAAGAATTTTTTTATGTGATAAAAAATTTGGAAAAGTATTGGCATGCACTAATTTGTGTGGGATTTCTTTCTTGCCGCACAACATTATCTCCATGCCCATCTTATCCTTGATTTTGATTTTGAATGCCTTAGATTAAAAGAGATTAGATCTCTTGGGCATGAGAAAGAGATTGGGACATGAGGTGATTAGTTTTGTGTGACAAAATTTTTTATGGCATGAGGTCTTGCGTGAGAGAGAAGTGGGCAACTTCTTTAGGACATCAAAAGATCTCAATGCTGAACTCTTGTCCTCCTGCTTTCTTCCTTACATCCCAAAACCTAGATCTGATAGAGATCAAATCTAAGAGAGAAAAAGAGAGAGTAGAAAAGAAGAAGAAAGGTTCTTCTTCTCTTCTTGATGATCTGGTTCAGATCCCGTCGGATCTGTGTGAAAGAGTTCGTACAGCGATCTTCTTCTTTGAGATCTAGAAGAAAAAATATGGATCCAAGGCTGAGAAGTGAGATCTGTAGGGTGCTAGCATATTGATGATCTCAGTACTCTGATCAGGCATCTCTGTATAGATACCAATAGAAGTCGGGCACGTGCGCGGCCACAATTGAAACTCAAGACATCCGTAAGATCCAAAGGTATGGAGATCTGATCTCCGATTTGATTTTACTAACATTTGTTTTCTTTTTCATATTTCAGATCAAGGTAGCATGTTCATGTCAAGATCCTATGCATGATTTTCAGATTAGATCTGGTACACATTTAAATTAAAAATATTTTAATTTATTTACTTTCACTGCATAAGGTTTAAAAAAAATTTTAAACTACACGTACGAAACCATAGCATTTTTTAACACAAAGGACAGCAAGAACCAACTAAGACGATGGGGAACCAAGCTCTAAAGAAAGAAAAATGGATGAAAAATGGTGTGGAACCAAGGTTGATGCGAAGAAGAAGAAGGAGGCTTGGATTTTTTTTTTGGTTGGAGGAGAATGGGTTTAGGGCTTGAATGGAGCTTCAAAAATGGTTGATTTCTGCCCAAAAGGAACAAGAGATGAGAGATCCAATCAATTTAGAGTGAGATTTGGAATGATTTAAGAGGGAGGAGGTTAGATCTTAGGATTTTCTTAAGAAGAAAAAAGCTTGATGGCGGGAAAAAGAAGAGGATTTTGTTTCGATGAAAGGGATAGCCTCTCAATGGTGGAAAGGGTTTCAAGAATTCCAAAATAGGGCATCCCATGAGCCCTTGGAAAAAGACCAAAGTGCCCTTATGGGGCATCCCTTAGGTTGTCCACTTTTCTTATGGGAGGACCTAAGGGTCGACCCTTTTTGGGCAAAAGGCCAAATTTTCAAAAAAATGAGAAAAATCTGAAAAAAAAATGGACAAAATGGAGAATGATGGGAAAAACAAAGATGATCATGCACGACAAGGGCTTTTGGCTTAAAAGATTTGATCCAAAAAAATTTAGAGAGAATGTCAAATTTGGATCAAAGAAAGGACATCTAGGTAAATTGATCAAGAATTCCTAATTCTCTTGTAATTTCATAGAATCTATCTTCATTTAATATTTTTGTAAATATATCAACCAATTATTTTTTGAAATAAATAAAATTAAGCATCACATCATTATTTTGAACATGTTCTCTTATGAAATGATGCCTTATTTTATTATGTTTAGATTTGGAATATTGGATTAGATTTTTAGTTAAATTAATTGCATTATTATTGTCACATCTTACGAAAATATTTTTAAGTTTCATACCAAAATCCTCAAATTATTGCTTAATCCATAAGATTTGAGCACAGTAACTTTTAGTCACGATGTATTCGATCTCGAAGGTAGATAATGTTATCGAATTTTACTTTTTGCTAAACCATGAGATTAAGTTTACTCCAAAGAACTAACAAGTTTCATTAGTATTTTTTCTATCTAATCTACATCCAACAAAATCTATTTCTAAATAGCCTATTAAGTCTATTGATAATTATTTAGAGAACCATAAACCTAAAGTTTGAGTCCCTTTTAAGTATTTTAAGATCTTTTTAACAGTATTTAAGTGTGATTCCTTAGGATCAGATTGAAATCTTGCACATATATAAATACTGAATATGATATTAGATCTACTAGTAGTGAGATATAATAAGAAATCTATCATATCTCTATAAAGCATTAAATCAACATTTTTACCTTCTTCGTCCTTGTCAAGCTTGCACGAAGGGCTCATAGGGGTGTTGATAGTCTTAGCACTATCCATCCCAAATCTCTTTAGTAGCTCTCTTATGTATTTACTTTGATTAATGGAGATCCCTTCCTTCATTTGTTTGATTTGGAGTCTGAAAAAAAATATGAGTTCTCCCATCATGCTCGTCTCGAACTCCGTCTATATGAGCTTGGTAAAGTCTTGATATAAAATTTCATTAGTAGATCTAAATATGATATCATCAACATATATTTGAGTAACTAGAATTCTATTAAGATTTCAATTTGTGAAAAGAGTGGTATCTACTTTTTCTCTTGAAAAATCATTCTCTAGCAAAAATTTACTAAGTCTTTCATACCATGCTCTAGGTGCTTGTTTTAAACCATATAAAGCTTTGTTTAACTTGAAAATATGGTTCGAAAAAGCATGATTTTTAAAACTGAAGGGTTGCACTAAATATACCTTTTCAATAATAAAATCATTTAGAAAAGTACTTTTAACATTCATTTAAAATAATTTAAAGTTCATAAAATAAATATAGGCAAGTAAGAGTCTAAAAGTCTCTATCTAGCTACGGATGCAAAATTTTTATCAAAATTAATTTTCTCTTATTTGTTATATCTTTTTACTGTCAATCTTGCTTTATTTCTATTGTATTTTAGATATTTTATATGTAAATTTCAAAATAATTTTGAATTTACATAGTGAAAGTTAGATTAAAATAATTTTAATCTTACATATGCATAAATTAAAATCTTATATCTATTGATCTAGTTCATATGGTGATAAATAAGATATAAAGCATCTAATTTCAAAGATTAAAAATTTATTTATAATCGAATCACATACCTGAATTGTAGAACTCCTTCTCGAATCTAAATCTATGGATGCCTTCAGATTCTGATGTAGCCGTGCACATGCCTGACATTTACGGGTATTCATACGAGGCTTGATCTGATCAGAGGCCCTATATTCTCTCTAAGATGCTAGCTCCCTCATAGAGAATACTTTCTTGATGGTTGAATAGGATCTTCTTCAATCTCTGAGACAATCTCAAGAAGGAAAAGAATAAGATATAGGAGGAAGAAGACTTGGAGAGGAGAGAACCTTTCTCTCTTTCTCCCTAGAATTTTTCCATGCCCCCAAAAAGAACCCATGCCCAAGAGGAGTTTTCAGATTGTTGCCCAGCTATGCAACCCAAGAGGGGGGGGGTGAATTGGGTTTCTAAAAATTTAGACTTAATTTATAACATATGATGAACAAGATAAAGATTTTAATTCAATATTAATTACCTGAAGCAGAATTGCAAGGATATAATAAAGAAATAAGGTAAAGCGATAAAGCACACCACAAACACAAGGATTTATAGTGGTTCGGTGCCAACCTTGCACCTACATCCACTCTCCAAGCTCCTACTTGGGAATTTCAATCCACTATGCTTGTATTCAACCTGAATACAAAACGTCGGAAACTCCGACACTAGCTATCCCAAGCTAGATCACTTATTTCTCGGGTACAAGTAAACCCAAAATACTCCGATTTCAGGTTCGGATCAACCTTTCCTTGTTTTGGAAATCCTCCAAAAACAATAACAAAAACTCACAAAGAGTTAGAAAATTTTGAGCACAGATTAATACAATAACAGCTCCTTTAAATGAGCGAATATAACAATAAAAACTTTACTCAAATGAAGAACCCCTTTTCGGATTTTCTCAAGGTGGATGAATGCTTGAACGAATGCTTGAGAAGAGGTTGATTGTTGATTGAAGATCTCTTGAAAGCTTTGAAAGATCTCTAGATCAAGTTTGAACAATAGGCTTGAAAGATCCTCTTGAATGCTCTTGCTTTTCTCTTTCACAATCTCTCTTGTATATTGTGGATCCTCTCTCTTTTTCTTTTTGGATATTTCATTGATCTCAGGCTTTTTCGTGCAGATTTCGGATCCTCTCTTCTGTTTTTCTCATTTTTGATTTCACGTTTGATCTGCTATTTAATCTGTAATTTCTTTCACCATTTAAAGCATTTTATTACATTAGAAGCAAGAAAAAATAATTTAGGCAGATAAAGAGCCGTTAGAAGATTTTTAGGAAGCATAAAAGGTAATTAAAACGGGCAAAAAAATAGCCGTTGCTGACATTTTCCGTCGCAGGGGTCGACTCATGAGTCGACTCATGCTTCAGGGGTCGACTCATGAGTCGACCTCTGTTGCAAAAACCAGAGAATGCGTTTCTGGAAATTCTTGGCTCAAATTAGCAGGGGTCGACTCATGAGTCGACTCATGCCTTGTGGGTCGACTCATGAGTCGACTCACAGGTCGTGCCAAGCCAGAAAACTAGCGTGCCAAGGAGAAATTTTGCGTGCCAATCAGCTCACAATGCCATGAGTTGACTCATGAGTCGACTCATGCACTTCAAACCTTCATAACTTCAAAAATATAAGTCCAAACACAATGAAATCTTCACCAATAGATTTCAAATCATTTGTTCTACCAAATGGTACTATCAAATCAGGATTTTAGTGAAATTATGATTTTACCCTTAAAGAGCATAAGGACTTTTTCATTTTAAAATTATTTGTATCCCTTCAATCTGCTTTGTAATCATCAAAATCAATCTAGGAGCAACAATCTCCCCCTTTTTGATGATGACAAAATATTTGAACAAAAAAACATTTATGTGAATCACTAATTTCAAAAGAATGCATTATAGGTGTATATGCTTGAAAAGAGTATGATTCTTTTGGCATGTGATATAAATGGTCATATGCAAAAATAGTTTGTCCATTTTCATAAAGATTTGAAAAGAGTATTAGATCATTTTGAGTTTAAGATATATCAGAGCAAGAGAGAAAAATAAATTTTGCAATATATCAGAGCAAGAAAAATAATTTTTATAATATTATCAGAGAAGATTTTACAATGTATCAGAGAAAATTTTACACTGTATCAGAGCAAATTTTATAATGTATCAGAGAAAATTTCACACTGTATCAGAGCAAATTTTATAATGTATCAGAGCAAGTTAAAAGAAATTTTAGGGAGTATCAGAGTAAGTTAAATTTCTTAAGATGTATCAAGATAAATTTCAAAAGATGTATCAGAGCAAGTTTGAATTTTGAAATATATCAGAGCATATTTAAATTTTTAAAGTAAATCAGAGCATATGTAAAGAAGTAATTTAAAAGTTACATAATTGTATTGTACTTAGCATTGTACTTTTGGTATTGTTCTTTAAATTCTTCAATTAATTTCTCATAATTTGTAATTTTGCTTTTGATGGGTTGCTTTTTGTTTAATTTCTCAATAATTGAATTGCTTTTTGTTTAATTTCTCCCCCTTTTTCTTTCATAATTTAGGGTTTTGCTTTTAATGAGTTGCTTGCTTTTTGTTTAATTGTTTACTTTCTCTCCCTTTTTGACATCATCAGACATGGTTAACTTTTCCTTTTTCAGAAATATTCTTTAATTTCTTCCCTTTTAGAGTATATCACAGATATTTGCTCCCCCTTAATATAGCAATTATCAACAGCAAACAACAACAAAGAGAAGACAATATTTCAACAAGGAGAATATATATAACCAAAATATGATCAATATCATTATAAAAGGTAGAAATATAGGTAAAAGATGATTCCATTAATATCATAATTGTTTCAATACATAGTTCATATTATAAAAATCAACCAGCTAATGGTCAATACATGGCCCCAAGGTACAGATCCTAGAATAAGATACTAACACCTAGGACCTAGTAATGATCAAGACAAATCATGGATCGGAGTCATCAGATATGGTATGAGACGCTGATGGATCAGAAGTGCGTCCTCTACCCCGTCTGCCTCTGGCACGAGCAGGAGAGCGAGATGAACTGGGTGGCTGAGAACGCTGAGATGCTAAGGACTGAACAGAAAGGGTGAGTCTGATAGAATCAAGTACGTTCAGTGCTCTGGAAACAGATTGAAGTAGAGCAGTGAACTGAGTGGTAGCATGCTCACTCGATCCTCGGATCTCTTTCCTCAGTAATTCAAATCCACCTTCTAGTGCTCCTCTGAGCCTGCCAGCCTCTGCAGTGAGGTCTGTGACCTCAATAGTAGACTCCTGTGGCTGGGGATGGGCCAAAGCAAGGACTTGCCCCTGCAAGTCAAGAACTCTGCCAGTAAGTCTCCAGACTGTGTCTTCAAGTTGCTGTATCCTGATGGACTGATCTAAAATCATCTGAAATACGGTGGAGATGTGGGGAGTAATGGTCTGATCAGAAGAGGTAGCTCCAGGTGCAAAAAAAGTACTACTCCACTGGCTAGACAGTAAAGAAGCCACACGCTGAGATATATGCTCGATCTGATCGTCAGCCAGTCTGAACTCTGAATGAGGTGCTCTGCTCTCTGGCTGATACACTGGTGTGGGCATCCTAGTTAACTCTGAAGGGCCAGCCTCAGTATCAGGAATGAACTGGGTATCTGGTGAAGCTGTCCTGAAGTCATGTACAGGAGAAGATGGACCTTCTTCTTCTACTCTGCCTTCAGTTCTGTCTTCAGCTCTAGTTTCAGCTCTATCCTCAGTTCTTTCTTCAGAGCCCTTGATCCAACCACCAACAGTCTTTGTAATTCCCATTCGGTGCAGGCTGTGTTGGTTGAAAGTGTCCACATGTGAGAGTTTGGTAGGTGCCTCCCCCTCACAACTAACTCCAAACCTCCTAAATACTTTAGTAAGGGCCATACCATAAGGCAAGTGTGCCTTGGATCTGTTCAAAGTTTCTCTCATGGCCTCTATCATAAGTGCAGGGAGGTTCAGGGGGGTCTGAGTGATGACATGAAACATGACACATACATCTCTGCTGGAAAGTAAGTCATGTCTACCACTCCTAGGAAAGAAGAGCTTTGAAACTATCTGATGCAGTACCCTCATCTCAATGGACAAAATCTTTGCTTCTAACTTGTTTAAACTTTCTGAATAAGTTTCTCCTAAGATAATTCTGATCCCCTCTTCTTTAATTGGGAGTTCCATATATGAGTATCCTTCACTAGGCAACTGAAGTATTTCTCCCAATATCCTAGAATCCAAGCAGATATCAATTCCCTTTACAGTTGAAGTCACTGACCCATTTCCATAATGTAGGTTCTGGTAGAATTCTCTAACTAGGTCAACATAGGTGACTTCCTTAAGGGAGCAGTAGAGTTCCCATCCTTGGTTTTTAATTTTACTCGCAAAAGAAAAGCCTTCTTTCTCAAAGAACCGAAAATCTATATTCTTCCCGGTTTCTACTTTTCTATCAGAAAGAGGATTCACACTGGGGCTTATGGAGGATTGAGAGGGACCTTGAGTAGGTACTGAAACTGGAGTGGGAGCAATTGAAGATTGAGCATGCCTTTTCTTTCGGATAATTTCTTCAGGCTCACGGATTGATTTCCTTCTTTGAGGAAGCTTCATCTTTGGAGCCATATCCACTAAAGTAGCAGACAAGAAGACTTGAATTGAGTGGAGGAGGGATCACATGAGAGTGACGAAGGATTTTGGTGGAGAAAAGAAGTGGATTTTGGAAGTTCGGTAAAGTGCTAGGGCACGTTCCAACCGCGCCAAGCAATGCGAGAAAGCACAGAAAATCCTTTTCAAGGAGACGATTTTTGGTGGAGAGGAGGAGGGAGAATTGCCACGAAATAAATCCTTGGATTTGGAGCAAGAAGAGTTGGAGAAGACGGCTTTTGGAAGAAGAATGATGGGAAGATGAGTCGTCTCACAAACAGTAACCCTTATAAAAACAATGAACCCGTTGAAAGTTGGTGGGATTTACAAGTTTGCCATTGAGTCAACTCATGGGGGTCGACTCATGAAGTTCAGAAAATCAGGAAAAATGTGAATAAATTCCAGAAAAATTTGAAATTTTGAGTGAAGGAATTTTGCTCAATGATAAATTTTTAGAATGATAAATTTGAGCTTTTGGGACCAAGATAGATGTTGAAACTTGAGCTCTAATCAATTCTTTAGAAATTGAGAAATTTTAGGCAAATGGATCTAGAATTCCTAGATTTCTCCTAATTTCACAGAATCTATCCTCACTAAGGACCTTTGTAAAGATATCAGCTAATTGATTCTCAGTGCAAACATATTCAAGAATTATATTTTTGTTTTGAACATGTTCTCTTATGAAATGATGTCTTATTTCAATATGTTTGGATCTTGAGTGTTGAATTGGATTTTTAGATAGATTTATGGCACTTGTGTTGTCACATCTTATTGGTGTTTCATTAAGTTTGATTCCAAAGTCTTCGAGTTGTTGCTTAATCCACAAGATTTGAGCACAACAACTTCCGGCTGCAATGTATTCGGCCTCAGCCGTAGACAGTGCCACCGAATTTTGTTTCTTGCTAAACCATGAGATTAGGTTAACTCCAAGAAATTGGCAAGTTTCACTTATGCTTTTTCTATCTAATTTACATCCAGCAAAATCAGCATCTGAATATCCTAATAAATTAATTTGTGAGTCCTTAGAGTACCATAACCCTAGAGTTTGAGTACCATTTAAGTATCTAAGGATTCTTTTAACAGCATTCAAATGAGATTCTTTAGGATTAGTTTGATATCTAGCACATAAGCAAACACTAAACATGATATCAGGCCTACTTACAGTTAGATATAATAATGAGCCAATCATACCTCTATAGTATTTTAAGTCTACGCTTTTACCTTCATCATCCTTGTCAAGCTTACATGAGGGACTCATTGGTGTGCCAATTGGTTTGCAGTTCTCCATTCCAAATCTTTTGAGTAGTTCCTTGGTGTACTTGCTTTGGGTGATGGAGATTCCCTCTTTTGATTGTTTGATTTGGAGTCCGAGGAAGAAGGTGAGTTCTCCCATCATGCTCATCTCGAACTCCCCCTGCATAAGCTTAGCGAAGTCTTGACAAAGGGATTCATTAGTAGACCCAAAAATTATGTCATCAACATAAATTTGTATAATTAGCATATCATTTTGATTTCTTTTAATAAATAGGGTTGTATCTACATTGCCTCTTGAAAAATCATTATTTAGTAGAAATTTGCTTAGCCTTTCATACCATGCTCTAGGTGCTTGTTTTAATCCATATAAAGCTTTATTTAATCTAAAGACATGATTAGAAAAAGCATGATTTTCAAATCCAGAGGGTTGTTCTACATATACTTCTTCAGAGATATATCCATTTAAAAATACACTTTTAACATCCATTTGAAATAATTTGAATTTCATAAAGCAAGCATATGCAAGTAGAAGTCTAATAGCTTCTAATCTAGCAACAGGTGCAAAGGTTTCATCAAAATCAATTCCTTCTTCTTGATTATATCCCTTAGCAACCAGTCTTGCTTTATTTCTAATTACATTTCCATGCTCATCTAATTTGTTTCTAAAGACCCATTTTGTGCCAATTATTGAATAATCTTTAGGTCTTGATACTAAGGTCCAAACATTATTTCTTTCAAATTGATTAAGTTCCTCTTGCATAGCATTAATCCAATTATGATCATTTTCAGCTTCTTCAAAAGTTTTAGGTTCAAGTTGAGATACAAAAGCACAATGATTAAGTACATCTCTAAGTGAAGAACGTATTTTTACCCCATGCATAGGGTCACCAATAATTAACTCCTTAGGGTGGTTGTGAACATACCTCCATTCCTTGGGTAGGTCATTTGTACCTTGAGGTTGTTCTTGAATTTCTTCACCTCTCTCATTTTGTTCGTCTTCTTGATCCTTGTCTTTTGGAGTTGCTGAATCTTTCAGAGTGATCTCCTTCATACCTTCTATTAGTGGATCTGCATCATCAACACCCTCATTCTTCCTTGAAGAAAGATCGTTAGATTCATCAAAAACAACATGTATGGACTCCTCAACTACTAAAGTTCTTTTGTTGAAAACTCTAAATGCTTTACTAGTGGAGGAGTAACCTAAAAAGATTGCTTCATCTGATTTTGCATCAAATTTACCAAGTTTTTCTTTTCCATTATTTAATACAAAACATCGGCAACCAAAGACATGAAAATATGCAATATTTGGTTTTCTTCCTTTCCAAAGTTCATAGGGGGTTTTCTTTAAAAATTGTCTGATTAAAGCACGATTTAAAATGTAACATGCTGTGTTAATAGCTTCCGCCCAAAAGTATCTTGGAAGGTTGCTTTCACAAAGCATGGTACGGGCCATTTCTTCTAAGGTTCTGTTTTTCCTTTCAACTACCCCATTTTGTTGGGGTGTCCTAGGAGCAGAGAAGTTATGGCCAATTCCATTTTCATCACAAAAATTTTCAAAATCTTGATTTTCAAATTCAGTTCCATGATCACTTCTAATATTTTGAATTGAAAATTCTTTTTCATTAGAGACTTTTCGATGAAATTTAGTGAAAGTATGAAGAGTTTCGTTTTTATGTGCCAAAAAGAAAACCCAAGTAAAATGAGAGAAATCATCTATTATTACAAATCCATATCATTTTCCTCTTAGACTTGTGGTTCTTGTTGGTCCAAATAAGTCCATATGTAAGAGCTCTAAAGGTCTAGAAGTTGAAACAGTGTTTTTGGATTTAAATGAAACTCTAGTTTGTTTACCTAATTGGCATGCATCACAGATTTTATCCTTTTCAAAATTCAGCTTTAGCAGACCGAGAACTAAATCTTTCTTAATTAATTTTGAAAGAGAATGCATGCTGATATGTGCAAGTCTACGATGCCACAGCCAACTAGTCTCATTGATTTTAGCATTCAAGGATACTAGGCATTGCATGTCTAATTTGGCTAAGTCATTCAAATCTATCATATAAACATTGCCATGCCTATGTCCTATAAATTTAATGCCATCGTTAATAGGACTAGTCACAATGCAAACAGATGATTCAAAAACTACTTTATATCCTTTATCACAGAATTGACTAATGCTAAGCAAGTTATGCTTTAAACCTTTAACTAGTAAAACATTCTCAATGTATTTGGAGGGAGTGATACCAATGTTACCTATCCCGATGATCTTTCCTTTGCCATTATCTCCAAAGGTGACCATCCCTCCATCCTTAGCATCAAGCGTGATCAATTGTGATTCATCACCAGTCATGTGTCTCGAGCATCCACTGTCAAGATACCATTTTCTGTTTCCTTCTTGGGATGCTAGACACACCTGCAAGCAAAGGTCAAGTTTCTGTCTTAGGTACCCAAGCTTTCTTGGATCCTTTCAGGTTAGTCAGAATGATTCCTTTTGGAACCCATATTTTCTTTGTGTTTGCATATTTGTTAATAAGATATGTGTATGATTTATGTCCTATCCTACCACAGTTGAAACAAGTAATATTTGTAGACTTGTTACCTGAATAATTAACATAAATATCCTTCAGAAACTTTTGTTTCTTCAGAGGTTTATAGCCAAGTCCAGCCTTATCATATATAGCTTTCTGATTTTCAAGGATCATATTTAGTTTGTTTGAACTTAAGGTGAACTTATCTATTATAGATTTCAGCTTGTTAATTTCATCCTTTAAGTTTTGATTTTCTTGACTCAAGGTGAGTTTTTCAATTGAAAGAATTTCAGCTTGTTTCACTAAGGACTGATTTTCCAATTTCAGTTCTTTGTTTTTCTTCCCTAATTTCTTTAATTCATCAATTGAGTCATAGAATGCTTCATGCAATTCTTCAAATGTGAATTCACTAGTGGATTCAGAAGTTACCTCATTTTCGTGTGCCATCAGGCACAGGTTGGCTTATTCTGTTGAGGTTTCCTCGTCGGAGCTTGAGTCATCACTCGCACTCCAGATCGCCATCATTGCCTTCTTTTTGAACTTCTTTGGACCTTTCTTCAATTGTGGACATTCGGATCTGAAATGTCCTGGCTTCTTGCACTCGTAGCATATAAGGGGTTGATCTTTCTCCTTTTCTTTGCTTTGATCCCCTTTTGTGAATTTCTTTCTCATTCCCTGTTTCCTTTTTCTTAGAAACTTCTTAAATTTTCGGGTGATGAGTGCCATCTCTTCATCCTGTTCTTCATCTTCAGAGTCATCCATTTCATAATCAGGCGAAGTTGTGGATTTGAGGGCAATGGTTCTTTTCTTTTTGACTTCATCCTCTTGATGTTGCTTCATGCTAAGTTCATGAGTCATCAAGGATCCAAGAAGCTCTTCTAGAGGTAGAGTGTTCAAGTCCTTTGCTTCTTGGATGGCAGTCACCTTGGCTTCCCAAGTTCTTGGCAGTGACCTGAGAATCTTCCTTACAAGTTCACTGTTAGTATAAGATTTGCCAAGACTCTTTAAACCATTGATTATATCAGTAAAACGAGTAAACATAGCAGTTATGGACTCATCATGCTCTATTTTGAACAATTCATATTTATGTACAAGCATGTTTATTTTAGACTCTTTTACTTGATTTGTTCCCTCATGAGTTACTTCTAACCTATCCCATATTTCTTTAGCAGATGCACAAGTAGAAATGCGATTGAATTCACTAGCATCTAGTGCACAATAAAGAACATTCATGGCTTTGGCATTTAATTGTGCCAATTTCTTGTCAACCTCATCCCATTCTTTTTCGGGTTTGGTTGACTCCTCACCATCTATAATCTTGGTGGGTGTGTGAGGATCGTTCACTATGATACTCCACATATCATAGTCGAGTGCTTGTATGAATATCTTCATCTGAGCTTTCCAATAGGTGTAATTAGACCCATTGAAAAGTGGAGGTCGGTTTGTAGATTGCCCCTCGGCTAGAGAAGTACCGACATGGGTTGCCATAGATCTTTGGCTCTTTGATTGTTAGATCAAAGAAGGGCTAGAGCACCGGCTCTGATACCACTTGTTGCCCAGCTATGCAACCCAAGAGGGGGGGTGAATTGGGTTTCTAAAAATTTAGACTTAATTTATAACATATGATGAACAAGATAAAGATTTTAATTCAATATTAATTACCTGAAGCAGAATTGCAAGGATATAATAAAGAAATAAGGTAAAGCGATAAAGCACACCACAAACACAAGGATTTATAGTGGTTCGGTGCCAACCTTGCACCTACATCCACTCCCCAAGCTCCTACTTGGGAATTTCAATCCACTATGCTTGTATTCAATCTGAATACAAAACGTCGGAAACTCCGACACTAGCTATCCCAAGCTAGATCACTTATTTCTCGGGTACAAATAAACCCAAAACACTCCGATTTCAGGTTCGGATCAACTTTTCCTTGTTTTGGAAATCCTCCAAAAATAATAACAAAAACTCACAAAGAGTTAGAAAATTTTGAGCACAGATTAATACAATAACAGCTCCTTTAAATGAGCGAATATAACAATAAAAACTTTACTCAAATGAAGAACCCCTTTTCGGATTTTTTCAAGGTGGATGAACGCTTGAACGAATGCTTGAGAAGAGGTTGATTGTTGATTGAAGATCTCTTGAAAGCTTTGAAAGATCTCTAGATCAAGTTTGAACAATAGGCTTGAAAGATCCTCTTGAATGCTCTTGCTTTTCTCTTTCACAATCTCTCTTGTATATTGTGGATCCTCTCTCTTTTTCTTTTTGGATATTTCATTGATCTCAGGCTTTTTCATGCAGATTTCGGATCCTCTCTTCTATTTTTCTCATTTTTGATTTCACGTTTGATCTGCTATTTAATCTGCAATTTCTTTCACCATTTAAAGCATTTTATTGCATTAGAAGCAAGAAAAAATAATTTAGGCAGATAAAGAGCCGTTAGAAGATTTTTAGGAAGCATAAAAGGTAATTAAAATAGGCAAAAAAATAGCTGTTGCTGATATTTTCCGTCGCAGGGGTCGACTCATGAGTCGACTCATGCTTCAGGGGTCGACTCATGAGTCGACCTCTGTTGCAAAAACCAGAGAATGCGTTTCTGAAAATTCTTGGCTCAAATTAGCAGGGGTCGACTCATGAGTCGACTCATGCCTTGTGGGTCGACTCATGAGTCGACTCACAGGTCGTGCCAAGCCAGAAAACTAGCGTGCCAAGGAGAAATTTTGCGTGCCAATCAGCTCACAGTGCCATGAGTTGACTCATGAGTCGACTCATGCACTTCAAACCTTCATAACTTCAAAAATATAAGTCCAAACACAATGAAATCTTCACCAATAGATTTCAAATCATTTGTTCTACCAAATGGTACTATCAAATTAGGATTTTAGTGAAATTACAATTTTACCCTTGAAGAGCATAAGGACTTTTTCATTTTAAAATTATTTGTATCCCTTCAATCTGCTTTGTAATCATCAAAATCAATCTAGGAGCAACACAGATGCTCTCCCATATCCATAAAACCCCTTATTTATAGATGGTGTCTAAGGGTTTCAAGGAGTTAGAGTTTGGCTAGGTTTGTTAAGATGAAACCCAATCAAATTGGGAGTCGTGTTTTGATCCAATCAAAACCAAATCAAATCAGATTTGATCTCAATCAAAAATAAACATAAGAGACATAGTGTGGAGGTGCTTAGGCTAGTCCAACTACACACCAAATCAAATTTGGCATTAAGCTTAGGTGGTGCAAAAAGAGAGGTGGTGCCAAGGAGAAATCCTAGTCCAACTAGAATTTATTTGTTTACTGATTTAAATCTAATTTAAATCTGATTTAATCCTAACCAATTTAGGATTAGTTAGCAACCAAATTAAGTTAATTTCTAATCTAATTAGAAATTCAATTAAATCCTAATCTAATAAGAAAATTGATTCAATCAAGTCCTAATCAAAGTAGGAATTGTCCTCCTTATGCAATTGGATTTTCTCATAAACTAATTAGGTTTGATCTAATCAAATCCAAACCAATCTAAATTGAAACTAATTCAATTAAATCTGATTTGAATCTTATAGCTCAATCAGATTGAGCCTGATAGTAATCTAATTGCCAATTGATCCTCCTATAATTCACTAACACTTAGTGAATCTTTCAATTATAATTTTTGCATTGGATTAACTATCAATTACATTGATAATTAAATCCTATTGTGATTCATAATCACAACTCAACCATCTGATCAGTCAAAAATCTCTATTGTATGTGACCTCATAAGTTCTATTATATCTGATGTGAGATATACCATGATATCTATCATAGTATCATTGAAACTATTTTTAATAGGTTGAAATGATTCCACTCTCACTCAATAAAGATTGTCGATTCAGAAGAATCCTAGTGAGCTCTCACAATTCACTAGTGACATCTAACAGTATGTAATGGCAATCCAGCAAAATAAAAATGATGAACTTATAAGTGTAGTTACCATGTAATTCAGTCTCTCTATCGTGAGATCCAACCATATGACAGGTTATGGATAAATCGTCAAACCTCAATATCAATCATATGATAAATTCAATTAGCTCGAGTCTAAGTATGATTCTCATAAAAACTCCTTTCTATCAATCACACTACTATGGTCATAGACTTAAGAACTCAGTCTCTCAAATTTCATAGGACTACTCCTTTCTGTTAAGATCAATAGATCCTATTTAGACATGCACCCTGCTCTTGCAATGGACCAACTATCGTTAACATCCACTATAATGACTCATTGAGGTAATATTTTTGTGTAGTCAAACTCCAGTAGCCTCACTATGAGTAGTCGTGGCATCACAGGTCAAAAGACTATTCACACAACTGCAATATCAAAAAAGTCACTAACAAGTGAGCAGACATCCATATGACTTCTCATATTGGTCACGCTCAGTGCCAGTTGTTCTCTAATAACCACTTACACTCTCGCTCTAATATCTCTATATTGCAGACTCAAGTCTCATCTGTCTGAAGGAAGTGATCCATGCATCAGTCTATCTGAATCAATCACCATCTTCCTGATGATCCTACGATCGAAAATAATTTAGGAATTAACCACCAATGACACATGCCTAAAATTTTAAACTCTTTGAGAATATATGTCACCATCTTGTTAATTTCTTAAACGATTCATGGACACATACAACATGAATAAAAATAAACTATCCGTCAAGTACAAAATCATGTCCTAAAAATATGATATGCGTAAGGAGAGTTGGCTTCTAGGGCATACGTCTAACAATCTTCCACTTGCATTAAAGCCAATCTGCCATATACCTAAGCTCTGTCTACTTTAGATAGGCTTCGATCTTCGACTGGCTAAGTGACTTAATTAGTAGGTCTACCACATCCTATGTAGAGTCTACTCTCTGCACCTCTATGTATTTTACTCGAGGTAATCGCGTATACCACTGCTCTATATGCTTGAACTTCTGATGAGATCTTGACTCCTTAGCAAGGACTATAAAGCCATTATCTTTGTAGTACAATATCATAGCATCTAATGGTATGACATCCAGTTCTGCAACTAATACTAGAACCATAATGCATTCTACACATCGACAGCATACTCAGCTTTCATTGATCGATTGCTTAGAATCCTTCCAACATACCAAACCAACATAGCACAAAAAACACCCTGATGTAAATATTCTATCATCAGCATCCATGTATCTTCCCATTCTTAGTTTTGATCCTACTCCAAAGATCAAGAATAAATTTTTAGTACTTCTCAAGTACTTAAGAATATTTTCACAGTAATCCAGTACTCTTAATCCAGATTCAACTGATATCTGCTTACAGTAAGGGCTATATCAAGTCAAGTATATAGCATGGCATATTCCTATGCCCAAAAGAATAACAGACCCCTTCTTAGAGTTTTCTATACTGAATCCTTTTAGCACCTCCTCTATATATTTTTCTATAAGAATCCAAGCATCCATTTGGATCAATCTTTATAGACCTTTATATTCTCAGAATATAAGATGCTTGCCCTAAGTCTTTCATAAGGAATTCTATATACAACTACATTTTAACTGATGTCATCATGGGACATTCCCAATTAGGATGATGTCATTCATGTATATTATGGAAACATGACAGCACTCTCACTGACCTTCATGTAAATAAATGATTCCTCCTCATTCTTGATCAAATAATTTGATCATATCATTGAAATGAATGTTCTAACTCTGAGATGCTTGTAGACTTTGTGATCTCTATCACAAGAAGTGAAATTCATAGGCTACTCCATACAGATATCTTTCTAAGATATCCAATCAAGAAAGCTATTTCACATCCCTTTCTTAGAGTCAACGTCCAACATTATCTTGTTGTAGATTTTGGGATCATCTCTATGTTCCTTATCTCCCATAAGAAATACTTTTTCTATATCCTCTATAAGCATACCTGAGTACCTTTCAAGAGATTGAGAGATCCTACTAGATCTTCAAGGTGAAAGAGGTACTACATGTACTGGCTCATTATGAACAGGTTCTATAGGTCCTACGACTTATTGCTCTTCAGAGACTCTCTCTTCGAACTCAACTTTCCTCCCAATGCTTTATCTTGCATAAACTATTTTCAAGAAGTTAGCATGATGACTCACAATCATATTGTGATCCTTTGAGAAGAAAAAGTAGTATCCCAACATCTTTAGGATACCTTATGAAATCAGCTCTTATAGATCTAGCCTCTAAATTGTCTGCCTACTATCGCTTGACATGGGCTAGACATCTCCAAATCTTAAGATGATCAAGACTTGATCTCTTACCATATCATATCTCATATGGTGTGATAGGAACAAATTTAGAGAGAACCCTATTCAAAAGGTAAATTTTAAAAAATAAAACATATCTCCAAAGAAATAAAGATAAATCAGTGAAGTTCATCATGGATCAGTCCATATCTTATACAATCCTAATCCTCCTCTCAGATATCCCATTGAGCTAAGGGGTACTAGGATGGATGTACTTGAAATTATGCCATTTTCATGAGATAACCAACAAATTTCTTATTTTGGTATTGCATCCTCGATCTGAATGAAGTATCTTTAGGGTTTTTTTGATTTGCTTCTCTACTTCACATCTGAATTTTTTAAACTTTTTAAAGGGTTCAGATTTGTATCTTATACAAAACATACCCATATCGAGAAGGATCATCGATAAAGGTAATGAAGTAGAGATAACCTTTCTTGATTGGCACATCAAATGGGCTGCACACATCAAATATGTACTAGGATAAGTATCTCAATGATCTTTTTTCTTTGTCCCACAAGAGCAACTTGATCATTTTTTCTCAAAGAGATGATACATAGATTAGATATGACTCAGCAGTCAATGATCCCAAAAGTCCATATTTCTTCAGTCTGTTAATCATTTTTTCTTCTATATGACCTAGCCAAGGTGCCACATATACTTCAGATTTATCTCAAATCTGGTTCTCTCAGATCCAATAGCATTCACTGCTTGCTCAAATAAGTTCACAGATGCATCACTATGCAAATGATAGAGACTGTCTCTAAGAACTAAATTCAAATGATAATCATAGAATATTGGTACCCACGGCTATAGCAGCAACTCTTATCCTATTACCGACTCGAAGGGTTACTTCACCTTCCCTCAGCCCTCTACATTCTCTTAGACCCTACAATAAAGTGCATAAATAGACACTAGAGTCTAATACTCAACTAGGAGAAGAGAAAATCATAAGGTCAGTTTTGAGCAATTCCGACATATCTTCTTAAGGCACATCCTTATTTCTTTAGACTTTCCAGATATGTAGTCCTTAAACTTTTCAAGGTCCCTACGATAGTTACCAATATATTGATCAATTCAGATTTGGCACTATCATGATTATTCATATGACAGTTTACCATAAACTGTCCATATAAATCAAGAAGAAATCGCAAGATCAAATCTACTAGCAATTCTTTGTGTATGGTTATCTCGAGCTTTTCAAGCTCCTCAATATCCTTTACAAATATTAATCATGGATAGACTGCCCACATCTTATGCACTATGTAACTCTAATCACCTCACAACTCTTGCAGATGAATCAGTGTATCCTTAGTAGTGTACATGTCCTTATGCTGATGTTGGAGTTCATCCAATATGGATGCCAATATATAGCACCTACTTTTATTATTATCGTCCATCCACTTATCAAGTGTAGCTCATTGATCATGTATTGGATGAGCTGGTAACATAGAGATATTCTAGTCGAGAATATGATTTAATTTTCTAAAACTAAGAACCATTCTTAGGTTTCTGAGCCAATCTATGTAATTGGTTTTAGTTAAACAATTGATATCTAGGATTTGAGCTAGAAGGTTGGAAGCTGAGACAATAAACCATAGAGAGTAAAGATCCTAGTTAGATATTTATACTTGATTTAATATTTGCTCTAGAAATTTTTAAAAGCAAATAGGCTCCCACTATTTTCCTAGATCTCTCACATTTTTTGGATAGAGAAATAAAAATCCTAATATGATAAATGAGTTTCTAGTAGGTGCTGCGGTCCTACCAATACCGTACATTTCACCTGACCATTATTGATAATATGCACACCAATGCGTGGATAACTCTTTGTCCAGATGCTTCTCCAAGCATGTTGTAGCGACTCGATCTCTGAGTCATGTGGACTCACTTGATAGTTATTGACCAACTCCTTAGTTAAGTCAGACCCACCATTTACAAGTAAATGCAAAGCCATCATTGGATCCCTCACTTGATAGTTTTGGGCTAAACCCCATCCTTGCCCTGGAGCAACTCTTTGCTAATAGAGTAGTTGCATATTTTCGATACAACTGAATCACTGTGATCAGCTGAGAACAATCAACATTGTTAGCACGTCCGCACATCTACAATGGTGGAAGACTATTAGACTTAATATTTATGGAGAGGTTTAATTCATGTCTCATCCAATCGTCATCACATGACTGATTTAATTAGCATGGGCTAAATCAGACCACCAAGTAACCATATTCAAGACTCAATCTTTCAACTTGGCCAAGTAAGTGAAGATCGATGGGAGGCTCTCCCTTGATGGATCAAGGGTCCTAATTAAGTAACCACTTCTCAATTACTTGTCTTATATATCAATTAGTCAATTGATCCAAATAGGTTAACTTGGGCAAATCAGACTCAAGCCACAAAGTCGAATTAGGTCCTTACATTAATCGATTTTACATATGGGTGTTAATCAATTCGATCAACAGTAATTATATGATCTTAAGCTCTATTGGTCTAACCCTAATCAATACTTGACTCAGTTTGATCAACCACTAAATCAAGTTAGATCTACCATGATCAAATCAAAAATCTTAGGTGTAATCCAATTACATGACCTAATTGATCTATCCATAATAAATCTCTCATGCACAAATATAAATTTCATATCTTAAATCTAAACTTTAGATCTAAATTATTTGTATGAAAAGTAAGTTTTGGATTTTGAAATAATTTGTAGATCATGCATACAAATATATATCACATATATAAATAAAATTCAAATTATAAAAAATTAATTTCAGATCTAAACATAGAATCACATATTATATATATGAATAAAATTTAGATCTTGAAAACTAATTTCAGACCTAAGTATGCTTTCATATATTATATATAAAAATAAAAATAGATCTTGAAACTTTTTTCAAATCTCAACAATAATATATATATATCATATATGAAGAAAAATCAGATCTAAAATTTTATTTTAATCAAAAAATTTTAATATCATTCTAGGATAACTATACAATATAATAAGTTATGTCAGGACAACTTTATATCAAAATGATATCAAAAACTTTCAAATCTAAATTTTTTTTTTACAAATTTTAGATATAAATTCTAAAATTCATATCTAAACATGTTATGGTATCGAAACTAGTTTTTAATTTTTAGATCTATGAAATAATTTTAAATATAAGCCACTACTCATATATCTCATATATGACAAATAATCAGATCTAAAAACTATTTTTTTAGATCTAAATTAACAATCACATATCTCATACATGATTTAAAATCATATCTAAAATTGTTCAAGATTGATATAGGATAACATTTTCAATATAAGGGGCAAACTCTTTGCTAGGACAGCCTTGTTTCATATCAATATCGAACAAATCATGATATATCAGATCTACAAAATATTCATACATCTCATACATGAATAAAATTAGATCTAAAATTTTAAAAATATTTTTCAAAATATTCAACATCGATATAAGATAATCTTTTCAACATAAGGGGTAAACCTTATGCCAGGATAACTTTGTTTCATCCCGATGTTAGATCTATATCAGATTAATTTTAGATCTAATTTAGAAATTAGATATCATCTTATTCTCATGCATATGAATCTGTGGCTTTGATAGCACTGTTGAATTTTAAATATTTTATATGCAGTTTCAAAATAATTTTGAATTTATGCAGCAGAAGTCAAGATTAAAACAGTTTTAATCCTACGCATGCATAGATTAAAATCTTATACCTATTGATCTAGTTCATATAATGATAATAAGATATAAAAAATCTATTTTAAAGACTAAAAATTTATTTATGATTGAATCGCATACTTGAATCATAGAACTTCTTTTCGAATCCAAATCTATGGATGCCTTCAGATTCTAATGTAGCCGCACACGTGCCCAGCCTCTATGGGTATCCACACGAGATCTAATCTGATCAGAGGCTCTATATTCTTTTTAGAGTGCTATCTCCCATATAAAAAATACTTCCTTGATGGTTGAACGAGATATTCTTCAATCTTTGAGACAATCTTAAGAAGGAAGAAAACAAGGTGGAGGAGGAAGAAGACTTGGAGATGAGAGAACCTCTCTCTTTCTCCCTAAAATTTTCCCACACCCTCAAAGAGAATCTACATCCAAAAGCCACACCCAAGAGGAGTTTTCATATGCTCTCTCACATTCATAAACCCCCTTATTTATAGATGGTGTCCAAGGATTTCAAGGAGTTAAAGTTTGGCTAGGTTTGTTAAAATGAAACTCAATCAAACTGGGAGTCCTATTTTGATCCAACCAAAATCAGACAAATTAGATTTGATCTCTACCAAAAATGGATATAAGAGAGATGGTGTGGAGATGCTTGGGTTGATCCAACCATACACCAAATCAGACTTTGCGTTGGGCTTAGGTGGTGCAAAAAGAGAGGTGACGCCAAGGAGAAATCCTAGTCCAACTAGGATTCATTTATTTGCTGATTTAAATCCAATTTAAATCTGATTTAATCCTAACTAATTTAAGATTAGTTGGCAATCAAAATAATTAATTCATAGTCTAATTAGAAACTCAATTAAATCTAAATTTAATTAAAAAATTAATTCAATCAAGTACTAGTCAAAGTAGGAATTATTCTCCTTATACAATTGGGTTATCTCACAAATCAATTAGATTTAATCTAATTAAATCTAAATCAATCTAAATTAAATCTAATTCAATTAGATCTAATTTGAATCTCATAGCTCAATCAGATTGAGTCAGACAGTAATCTAATTGCTAATTAATCCTCCTACAATTCACTAAAAACTTAGTGAATATTTCTATTGCAACTTTTGTATTAGATTGATCATCAATTACATTGATCATTAAATTTTATTGCAATTTATAATCATAACTCAACCATCTGATCGGTCAGAAATTTCTATTGTGTGTAATCCCATAGGTTCAATTCTATCTGATAGTGAGATATATCATGATCTCTATCATAGTATCATTGAAACTCTTTTCAATGGTTCGAAATGATTCTACTACTCAACAAGAATTGTCGATCCAAAATAATTCTAATAAGCTCTCACAATCTACTAGTAACACCTAGCAATATATAGTGACAATCCAGCAGAATAAAAGTAATAAACCTCTAGGTACAGTTACCATATGATTCAGTTCCTCTATCGTGAGTCCCGATCAGATGGCAGGTTATAAAATAATTAATCAAACCTCAACATTGGTCATATGATAGATTCAATTAGCTCAAGTCCAACTATGATTCTCATGGAAACTCCTTTCTATCAATCGCACTGCTATGATCATAGACTTAAGGACTCAACCTCTCAAATCTCATAGAATTATTTTTTTCTACTAAGATCGATAAATTTTATCTAGATGTGCATTATGCTCTTATAGTGGACCAACTATCATCAATATCTACTATAAAAACTCATTCAGATAATATTTCTATGTAGTCAAACTCCAGCAGTCTCATTATGAGCAGTCATGGCATCGCAGGTCAAAGGACTATTCACACAACTGCAACATCGAGAAAATCACTAACGAGTGAGCAGATATCCATGTGACTTCTCATGTTGGTCATGCTCAATGTCGGTTATTCTCTAACAATCACTTACACTCTCACTCCAGTATTTTCACACTACAGACTCGAGACTCATCAATCCGAAGGAAGCGGTCCATGCATCAGTCTATTTAGATCAATCACCATCCTCATGATGACCCTACAATTGAGAACAATTTAGAAATTAACCACCAATGATCCATATCTTAAATTCTCAACTCTTTGAGAATATGTGTCATCATCTTGTTAATCCCTTGGATGATTTATGGACACATACAATATGAATAAAAATAAACTATCTGTCACGTACAAAATTATGTCCTAAAAATTTGATATGCATCAGTGATTGTTATTGTAGGCATCAAAAATAAATCACTAACTCAAAACTATGTAAATAGTAGTGAGTCAGGTTTGTCTCCATCGAGATCGTATTAATTAAGTTTGAGTCAATTAGTTTTAGATTAGAGAGTAGGATAAAGATTAATTAAGAGACTACTTAAATTAATAAAAAAGAAAATAAAAAAATTAATTAAAAACTAGATGCAAGTATGAAAGAAAATTCTCAGGATCTCAATTGCTCTCTTGATAGATAGCTGGTATTCTTCTTAATATGCTTTTGATTTGGTATCTAATCAATAGAGATATAATCTATCTTAGAGAGCACGACCCACACCCTTGGATCACAGTCCGTACCTTAAAGCTATAGGTGAAAAGTAGCATATTTTTGTATTTATTTTAGGTATTTTTGATAATTTATGGTGCTACCATATTCTAAAAAATCTAATTTCATAAATAAATTAGATTTTCTTACAAAAATACATAATTTTAAAAAAATATAAAATTAGAGTATATTTATGAAAAATAGATGTCGAGTTAATTAAGCAATTTAAACATCAAAATAATAAAAAAATTAAAAAATTTAATGTATATTTTTTTTAATTTTTTAAGCAAAAATTAGAGCAAAAATCAAGCAAAAATATCTTAAAAAATAATTTTTATAGTCCTTGGTGCACAGTGGGCCGGCCGCTCGATCCACAGATTCAGAGGCGCAGTCCATCAAAAATGATTTGCGGTCTATGGCATGGTCCACAACGAGCAAAAGCTTTTTCACATGATCTGATGGTCCAAATTCATCCTAAATCAGATCAGACAGCTACTGTTCACTGTCCGTTGAAAAGAGGAGAGGTTTTGCATGATCGGACGATCGAAACTCGATCCATCGCTCGATCTGACGGCTGGTATTCATCCCGACTATGTTAAAGAGATAAAAGGCACGATCCAAAGATTGAAAATAAATCTAGAGCACGATCGAATGGCTGAGAATGTCTCCAACTGTGATAAAGACTTAAACATGATATTTTGGAGCGATCTGAGCAGTCTATTGAGATCCGATGGCCAAAAAAGTTTTTATGGATACTATATGATTTTTAATGGTTTTAGGACTCCTTTTGTGATCAGAAAAAGATGAAAAATTTACCTATAAATAGAGGGTCTAGAAATAAGTCTCAAGAAAAAGAAAAAATTAGTAGAAAATCAAAAAAAAATTAGAAAAAAAAATAAAAAGATTTAAGGACCTAAAGAAAAGAAGAAGAGAAGTCGATTCGCTCTACGGAGTACGAAGAAAGAAAGAGAGGTCATCAACCATCTTCTCAATGAGACTGGACTGATCAACTTCAGATCCTTAATATAGTTTTATTTTTATTTTATTTTATTTTTTTAAAATTTTTTATACTTAAATTTTAATTTTAATTAATGAAAAATTTATTTTTTTATATTTTAAATTCTTATCTTTTATTTTTTTATAAGTAGATGCTAGGATCTAGTTAGCAGATCTTAGTACTAATTTATTTTATGCTCTTTAAATTTTTATTATTTATTTTTATTGTAAGTAGATGCTAGGATCTAAATAGTAGATCTTAGTACCTGATTTATTTTTCATACTTTTAATTTTTATTTTCTGACTTAAATTATTTTTTATCAAAATTTTATTTTTTATAAAATCAAAGATTTCAAATCAAAATTCTGCCTTCTCTGTAGATTCAACCTAACTCACTACTTTCTATATATTTTAAATTTTTATTGAAGTCAAAATTAGATTGATAATCATGATGTCCTAATGACAATATCACAATCACATCAATTTTTGGCACCATTATCGAAAAAGGCATCAATTTTAATGTTTAATTTTTTTGATTTTTTTGTGAATATAGCTTACTAATTTTTTTTTAATCTTTTTATTAAAAAAATTCAAAAGAAAAAGGGGAGATAGAAAACTTCAAATTTTACTTGATGAGATCAATCCTAACCCTAATTCTAACTATTTTTTTAATATTAATTACTATTTTTTTAAATTAACCTAAAATTTATCCACATAAACCTAATAAAAATTGTATGACAAGAGTAGAAACTTAATTATTTAGAAGTATTCATCATCTTAGATTTATTTTTGGTAATCGCTGGATACAAGGTAAGCTTTCAAGTTTGATTAATTCCATGCATCTAATTTAGTTATATAGAACTTCTTCTTTGAAATTGATTTTGCATATTCATCTCAAATTAACTTAAAGGCAACACCCATAAACAAGATAAGGTAAAAATTTCATCACTTTTTTTTAGCCCAAAAACAACCAACCAGCATCCTGCATTAACCCTAACCTAATTAAAATTTAATAGACGTTGACCCCTAGAATCAATTGAGTTCAGTTTGAGTATTGTGGTGAAGTCAAGTGCAAAGTAAGCTTGAACTCATCTCTAAAACTGGTATCTAAGGCTAGAGATTACAAAAGCTTAGCCTAAGTAGA
Source organism: Elaeis guineensis (assembly GCF_000442705.2). NCBI lineage: Eukaryota > Viridiplantae > Streptophyta > Magnoliopsida > Arecales > Arecaceae > Elaeis > Elaeis guineensis. The sequence goes on along the minus strand of NC_026007.2, from coordinate 39,562,114 downwards.
CTCGTGGTTATTTAATTGGTTTCATTAGCTTACCTGGCCAATCTAATTGGTATCTAAGGCAAGCAACGGGGGGAACCCCACGATCCCACCTCTTACCTGACTAGTTGAAGGAAGTAAGAACAAATCCAATTTATATTTAGGCTAAATCACTCTATATCGAACTATTAGGTCTAAGAAACCCATAGGTGTCTAGGTTTAATTGCTTGCTAACTTGATTGCAATTAATACTTAACCACAACTAATTCTTCTCACCTTTCATCTTTAGGTCTAGGGCTTTCTTAAGGTTCTCACCTTTAGAATCTCTCTCTCTCTCTTTCTTTCTCTTCTCTTTTCCTTTCTCCCTCTATAAAAAAAAAAAGAACTCAATCACATATTAAGGTTTACAATGGTATATGCATGGTAGGAGATCACTTTATCCTGACTTAGTTGAACCTAATCCTGAAATTGAATGGCTGATCCACACTAAACCTAAAAATCTAATGGCTGAAGATCCTACAGAACCACCTAGGTATTGGGAATAGTGTTCCAAAGCCAATCGTCAGTCTGTTGACGGTTGTGCTCCTTTTTGTATTAGTATATAAATTATAAATAAATAAAAGTTATTTTGATATTTTTTATCCCAAATTATTTCATCTTCTAATGAACTCCTGTGTTGTGGTGAAGTTCTTAGGACTATTTTGACTTGACAAAGGAGGACTTATCGTTTAGTCCTTAAACTTATTCGCGACCAAATGATACGTTGTTACCAAGAACAATAATATTTATCGAGCATAGGTCATTGTGTGTCATATAGATTGGTTGTCCTCTTAACCAAAGAGTGTGGAGACACTGGTATGGCATTCAGGTGAGATATAAGGGTACATCTGTACTGAACGTGACCGACTCTGGAGCTATCTCTGCTATCAAGATTTGCTCCGATGGGATATGGGTATTGTTGGTGCAAAAATCCGCCTGCGCCGGAGAAGCTGGAGTCGAGGGAGTCGCGGTCGCCGCCGGGACCTGCAAAAGAAGTCTAAACCAGAGTTGGGGTTGCTCCGGCAAGACCCTCCGACGCTCAAGTCAGTTCTCTGCCTCAACAAAAATGGAGTGCTCGAATGAAAATTTTAGTAGAATTTTGGGATAAAAAATTAGAGCTTAGAGAATAACGTATCTGGGGTCCTCCTTTTATAGGCGGAGGGGGCAACAGACTGATAGTGATGTCTGTAACCGTCTGACAGTGGGCTGCCCAGGGTCAGGAGGAGTTTGTTGCGAAAAGTAGTAGAGTGGGATCGTGGCCATCCCCGGGACATGCCACGTGGAGTCTGTTGCGGGGAGTGGAGCGACGTCCGTTGTCGTGACTTGCCAGAGGGTGGAGGAATCGTGTGGTATCCGTCGCACGAAGTGGAGCAGAATCATGGCCATTATTGTGGTCTGCCAGGGAGTGATGGAGCCGCCCGAAATCTATCGCAAGAAGTGGAGCAGAGTCGTGGCCGTTACTGTGGCCTGTCAGGGAGTGATGGAGCCGCACGGGATCTGTTGCAGGAAGTGGAGCAGAGTCGTGGCCATTACTGCGGCCTGCCAGCGGGTCCAGGTCTTGGTTGGAGTCCGATCCCTGCAGAAGCCCGGATGGGGATCATTCATCGAGGAGTCTCAGCCAAGGCCGCTCGCGATAGAAATTTGAAGTAGATCGTTTGCAGTGAGAACTCGGAGTGAGTCGCTTGCGGTAGGAGCTCGGAGTCTGGCTCCCGTAGGAGTTCGGACGAAGTCTTCCTACAGTCAAAGTCGGGGATGAAGTCCGGCTCTCGTAGGAGTCCGGCGAAGTCTCCCTGCAGCTGGAGTCGGGGACGAGATCCGGCTCCCATAGGAGTCCGGGCGAAGTCTCCCTGCAGTCGGAGTCAGGGATGAGATTCGACTCCCGTAGGAGTCTGGGCGAAGTCTACCTGCAGCCAGAGTCGGGGACGAGATTCGACTCCCATAGGAGTCCGGACGAAGTCTACCTGCAGTCGGAGTCGGGGATGAGATCCGACTCCCGTAGGAGTCCGGGCGAAGTCTACCTGCAATTGAAGTTGGGGGTGAAGTCTGGCTCCCGTAGGAGTCCAGACGAAGTCTACCTGTAGGTGAAGTCGGCGAAGTCTGGCTCCTGTAGGAGTCCGGGCGGAGTCTCCCTGCAGTCGGAGTCGTGGACGAGGTCCGACTCCGGGCGAAGTCTACCTGCAAATGAAGTTGGGGGCGAAGTCCGGCTCCCGTAGGAGTCCGGACGAAGTCTACCTGTAGGTGAAGTCGGGGCGAAGTCCGGCTCCCGTAGGAGTCCGGGTGGAGTCTCCCTGCAGCTAGAGTCGGAGACGAGATCCGGCTCCCGTAGGAGTCCGGGCGAAGTCTCCCTGCAGTCGGAGTCGGGGATGAGATCCAGCTCCTGTAGGAGTCCGGGCGAAGTCTACCTACAGCCAGAGTCGGAGATGAGATCCGGCTCCTGTAGGAGTCCGAGCGAAGTCTACCTGCAATTGAAGTTGTGGGCAGAGTCTGGCTCCCGTAGGAGTCCGGACGAAGTCTGCCTACAAGTGAAGTCGTGGGCGGAGTCCGACTCCCGTAGGAGTCTGGGCGGAGTCTTCCTGCAGCCAGAGTTGAGGACGAAGTCTGGCTCCCGTAGGAGTCCGGACGAAGTCTACCTGCAATTGAAGTTGTGGGCGGAGTCCGGCTCCCGTAGGAGTCCGGACGAAATCTGCCTGCAAGTGAAGTCGTGGGTGAAGTCCGGCCCCCGTAGGAGTCCGGGTGGAGTCTTCCTGCAACCAGAGTTGAGGATGAAGTCCAGCTCCCGTAGGAGTCCGGACATCACGAAGAATCTGGTCGACGCTGGCGGGAGCTTGTCCGTCGGCAAAACTCAGGAGCGTTGCGGAGGCTCGACCGCCAGAGAGGCTCGGAGAGATGTCGTCGGAGGTCGGAAGTCGGTAGGATCCCCGGAGGGTCGCTCCTGTCACGAACTTCGGCTGGGGGGTATTTTATACCTAACACCAGTCTCCCTACTTTCGAGTTCGAGTTTCGAATGAAGGAAGTACAGAGAAGTTTTCACAGCCGAAGTTGTCCCCTTGAATCCTGTGCACGATCGCCCTCAGATATTCTGGCATTAAATGCGCGCGTGCTGGAGTCTTTTCAAATCAGGGCGATCCGAAGGGACCTTTCGAAATTTCCACTGGTACATTGGCCCAGGCACGGCACAGTAATGGCTCTATCAGCTGTCAGCCACTTTTAGCCACCTGCGGTGGTGAGTGGGACACGAGGCGAGCGTGGGTCGGCCTGGGGAGATCCGCGATCATTATAGTGCCGGATCCCAGGGTCTATTTAAACCCGCCTTTCCGCCTTCAGGAGTTTCATTCTACCTGAGAGTTCCATGTCTGCCTTCCCTCCGAGAGCTCTGACCCTCTTTGGCGTCCACCTTGAACCTAAGCATTCTTCGAGTCATCCCTATCCTCGCCCCTCTGCATCCTTCGGAGCGATCTAGGTTAGTCCCGAAACTTTCGTTCCTCTTCTTGCCATTTAGGGGCCTTTTCTCCTCTATTTTTCTTCTGTCGCATTCCTCCAGTTTGGTCCCCCGCAAACCTTTCGCCCCTTGTCCCGCCTGATTTCTCCAGGATCTTTAGGGCCCTTATTCGAAATGTCTTCCGGCACCTCCACCTCTAGTGGTTCTGGGAGTTCGTCCGCCTCAGCCCCCAGAATCCCCACACTGTAGACGAACCCACATCTGGGGCTGGTCCTCACTTGGTTTTTGCATCGGGTGCCATTCCTTGTTCTCTGACTCCAGACGAACTTCTACTGATAAGGGTTCAGTATGGAGTTCCTCCGGAGTATGATCTGAAGCTTCCTGGTCCCTCCGATTGGGCTAGCACCCCCCACCCGATCGTTTCTGCCTGTATCAGGAGGCTTTCCGTGCCGGACTCCGGCTTTCGCTTCCGCCCTTCGTCGTCACCCTTTTTTGTTTCTTAGATATTTCTTTAGCTTCAGTTGCATCGAATTTCTTTAGGTTTTTGATAGGGTTCCTCTCCCTTTGCCACGTAGTCGAAGTCCAGCCATCTCTTTCTTTGTTTAGGTATTTTTACACCTTCAAGCGCCACCCCTCGGCGAAGGACTGGTGGTATTTCTCCCCCCAGTTTGGTAAGAAGGGGTTACTGAAAGGTGCTCCCTCTTCAATCCACAACTGGAAGGGGAAGTACCCTTCGTCCACTACCCGACTTTGAGGCTGGGGTTGCCCCCTTGGGGCTCTCTGAGGGACTCTGTCCGTCGGGCTCCTAACCTGGGGGAGGACGATCTTCAGGCCGCCCGGAAGCTTCTTGGTTATTCGGCTCCTTCCCTTTCCAACCTTCTGAAGGAGCAGTTTTTGTTCAACATCGGCTTGAGTCCCTAGGATCCTGCGAGTATCCCACCTTTCTTTTCCTCTTCTTTTCTCCTGCTCTTCTTCTTCTTCTCTCTTCTTCTTTTTTTTTCTCTTTTTCTTCTTTTTTTTTTTTTGCGTGTCGTTTCTTCTTTTTTCACCTCATCACTGATCTTCTTTTTCTCTCTTTTTTTTTTTTTTAGGAATGGACATCGAAGCAGCACGGATGCTCGCCAGGGGCCTCAAGGCCCACAAAAGAAAAGGTGCCGCGGCCTCCGGATCAGAAAAGAAGGCCAGAATAGAGGAGACGAGCTCGATCGCACCTGCCCAGGCGGCCCCCGCGGTCGACGTTCCTTCAAACACCGAGCCCCCAGGTCCCCGGGCCTCTTCAAGGAGCTCTCCCGCTGAGGTCCCCGCCTCAGGGGACCGCATCGAGGTGGTGCCTGGGGCCGAGAGGGGGAGGAGAAGGAAGTCGGTGGCCCGCAGGGTGAGTAGCCACCGGGCCGCCATCGAAGAATCCCATGGTTCTGAAGAAGAGCCGGGGGAGAATCCCTTCAATGACAAGGACTTGATAAAGCGATTGATTCATGGCTGCATCTTGCCCGAGGTCGTCGAGAGGATTGATCGCGCTGATCCTGAACAGCGGGTTTGGGACTCCCTAGGGTCCTTTCTCGAGGTAAACAGATCTTCATTTAATTAGCTTCTCGACCTCCGTTCTGACCTCCTAGCCGCCCTTGCAGATCGGACACCAGCTCCTTACCAATATCGAGATGACGAACCGGGCGAGGAGGGATGCCATCCAGACGGAGGAGAGTCGTCAGGCCGAAGTTGCCCATCTTAAAGAAAAGGCTGCTGAGGTAGTCACCCTCCAAGAAGCCCTGGAGAGAGAGAAGTAGGCCCTGGAGAAAGAAAAGCAGACCTCAGAGGAGACAGTGAGGAAGGCGGAGGCCGAGGTCGCAAACTTGGCGGAGCAGATCCCGGTCCTGATCTCAGAGGCCAGGGCTCTAGCGGTGGAGGAGTTCAAGGCCTCTGCGGAGATGAGGGATCTGAACATCAAGTTCGTCCAAGAAGCATTCATCAAAGGATTCGAGCTCTGTCAAGAGAAGGTGGTCAAAAAATTTCTCGAGCTCGACCTCAGCTTCTTGGGTGAGGAGTCTGAAGACGAAGCCGGTCCCTCTCCCACTGCTACTGTCGCCGCAGCCCCCCTTCCAGGGACACCGAGCTCCCCAACTCCTACTTCAGAGGTCTGAGACCTCTGACCTTGTATTTTTTTTTTACTACAATTTTTTTTTTCTTTTTGTCTTTAAGAAATATTCAATCAATAAAGTTGAATTTCTCCCTATGGAGGGCTTCTCCACTCTTCCTTCCTTCTCCTTTTTGTTTTTCTTTCTGCAATGGGACGTGCCTTGACGCTTTTGTCTCCCGATGGCAGTGTCCTGCCGAAGCACTTCTCCTGCCACAGGGGATTCCGCTGAAGTCACGATCCAACATCTGAAGAAGGAGGTTCTTCATTTAACAAAAAGGTCGAAGAAGATGGATGGCGAGCTTCGCAGGTTGAGGGAGAGCCACTCTGAAGCCACCGCAGAGGCCACCCACTTCCGGAACCTCCACGTGAAAGGGATCATGGAATACAGCCGGAGGAAGGCGAACTTCGAGAAGGAGCTCGAGGAACACAAGAAGCACGCCAGCGATCGATCTTGGGCTCAAGCTGCCAAGATCAGTTTCCTCAGAGTGGAGCTGTCGGCTGCACAGGAGAGGATTAGCCAGTTGGAAGGAAGCTCATCCCGGCTTCTGACTCGGGCTGACAGCGACCGAGAATGGTCGAAGAAGGTCTCCGACCTTCAGCAGCAGCTCCAGGATGCCGAGGCGAGCTATGATGCGTAACGGGCCGGCTAGTGCAGGCAGGTGGACGAATACAGGGGGAAGCTCAGGATGGCGACCGACGAGGTTACCCGCCTTCAGAGGTAGCTAGCTGGAGGGGCTCAACTTGCTCCCGCTCAGGATTCCAGCAAACTCCAATCCCTGAGAAGAATCGTAGAAGAGCTATCTGTCGCCCTTGGGGAGGGGAAGGCCGACCTGCAGTAATTGAAGATCCAGCTGGTATGCGAGCAGCAGGCCGTCAAAGACGCGGAAGCGAAATCTGAGGTCCTGAGAAAAAGACGTCGAGAGGTGGAGAACGAAAGCCAGCGATTTCACCGAAGATACATGGAGATACTAATGAGAGAGAGGGAATTGGAAGCAGAAGTCGAAAGTTTAAGGTGTTCCCTGACAAGGGTCGAAGCCGAAAGTTCGAGGTCGGAGGAAGCCGGGCCCCCTTAGGGCTCTTTTTGTCTTTCGTCCTTCTATATGTCTCCTTTTGCCGCTTGTTTGTTTGTTGGTGTCATAGCTTTTCTTTTTCTTTTTGATGCCGATGTCGTCTAGAGGTTCTTGGTCATTGCCGCACCAGCTTGCTTGTCTTGTCATCTTTCTTCTTCAGCCTCAAGGGCTCTGTAATATATACTTAATTAATGCAAAGGGAATTTTTCGTTACCTCCTTTACACATGTGTTGAATTGTCATTTGCCAAGCTTCCTTCGGCTTTTGCATTGTCCGATATCGATGTCGCTCGGAAGTACCCGATTGCCGTCGCATTGACCTGCCCTTTCGTTTATGGTCACTGATTTGTCCGGGACCACTCAGGTCTAACGCCCCCTTTCAGAGTTCAAGCTTGGAGGTCCGGGCTTATCGTCGCCCTGAGAAAGCCGCCTTATCTTTGGCTTATGTTTAGAGCTTTCTTGAAGGTTGGGGATTCTGATAAGAACTCCAATCCTTGCTGAGATGAGGTTCCTTGCATCTTTGATACAATTTATTTCTCATTCATCGCTGATGCAGTCCATCGCTTTCCTTCTTAACTCCCCTCCCCTTTTTCCTTTTCTTTTTTCGAGTGAGAGTTTTCCCTCTGCTCTTGGTGGGGTCGTGGGAGCGCGAAGGGGTCGCTGGGAAGGTTCCCTTCTTCCTATCTGGTCTTAAACGACCAGATCTCGACTGACGTTAGGACGGGGTTCTTCCCCTATTTCTGACATAGTCAATATCAGCTCAGGTTAGGACGAGGTCCTCCTCTTATCGCTAACAGGGCTATGGGGGTGCATATGGCCACTGCGGGGCCTCTCCCCCCATCCGGTCTGAGTGTAACCGGGCCTTCGACTTTGCTCATATTAGGGCGAGGTTCTCTTCCTGTCCCTAACATGGCTGTGAGGGCACATGTGGGCGTTGCAGGGCCTCTCCCCCCATCCGGTCTAAGGGGAGCCGGACCTTCGACTTTGCTCATGTTAGGGCGAGGTTCTCCTCCTGTCCCTAACATGGCTGTGGGGGCGCATGTGGGCACTGTTTGGCCTCTCCCTCCATCCGGTCTAAAAGGAACCGGGCCTTCGACTTTGCTCATGTTAGGGCGAGGTTCTCCTCCTATTTCTAACATGACTGTGGGGGCACATGTGGGCACTGTTTGGCCTCTCCCCTCATCTGGTCTAAGAGGAACCGGGCCTTCGACTTTGCTCATGTTAGGGCGAGGTTCTCCTCCTGTCCCTAACATGGCTGTGGGGGCGCATGTAGGTGCTGTTTGGCCTCTCCCCCCATCCGGTCTAAGAGGAACCGAGCCTTCGACTTTGCCCACATTAGGGTTTGTTTTTGTTGTCCGAAGGGGTCATCCCCTGTCGTCACAAGTCCGTGCCAAAAAAAAAAAGATGTGCAGATCTGAAAGGAATCTTGATTTAAAGTAGAGTCGTTCGTTACACATTTACAAGTTTTCGAATCTCGAGGCCGTGGAAGGTCTGCTTCCTGTTAAGGTCCTCCGGAGACGGAGTTGATGATCTCAATTGGAGGCCGATCTCCAGGCTGCTCTTCCTCCCTCGGTGGCTCAGGCTGCGGCAGGGCCCTTGACTGATCTTCTCTACTCTCAGGCCGGCGCTGAATGAACCTATCGAGTCGACCTCGTCGGATGAGCTCCTTGATCTCGTCTCGGAGCTGGAAGCATTCCTCTGTGTCGTGGCCGTGGTTGCGATGGTAGAGGCAGAACTTGTTAGGATTGCACTTTTCGGGGTGCGTGCGTATCCTCTCTGGCCTAGAGAGCTACTCTCTGACCTCCATTAGCACCTGGGTTTTCGATGCGTTGAGGGGGGCATAGTTGCAGAATCTTCCTGGGGGAGAGCCCCACAGAGCCCGGCAATCCGGGCTTCCCTGCCTACGAGCTCAAGGAGGAGTCTGGATGCACTTGTGCCCAGAAGGAGTTCGAGAATGTGGCCGAGCTTCTCTCGGCCCTTTTTCGACTGCGGGCTTACTCGAGTCTCCCGCCTGCCGCTCTCTCATGGTCTCCTCGTCCTTCATTTTGAAGGCTTCTTCCGTTCGGGCATACCCTTCGGCCCGAGCCAACAGGTCAGCAAAATCTCTAGGGTACTTCTTTTCCAGGGAGAATAAAAGGTCGTTCTTCTGAAGATCGCCTTTCAGGGCGGCCATCGCCACCGATTGGTCCAAGTTTCGGACCTCCAGTGCGGCGACATTGAAACGGTTGATATAGGCCCGAATGGACTCCCCCTCCCTCTGTTTGATGTTGATGAGGGACTCCGAACCCTTCCGAAGATGCCGGCTGCTAACAAAATGAGCTACAAATTGATGGCTCATCTGATCAAAAGAAAAGATGGTACCCGACTTCAGCATCGAGTACCAATTTCTCGCCGCTCCCTTCAAGGTGGATGGGAAGGCTCGGCATAGAATGGCGTCGGGCGCACCATGAAGCAGCATCATTGTCCGGAAGGCCTCCAGGTGGTCAACTGGGTCCGAAGTCCCATCGTAGCTTTCAAATTGAGAAAGTTTGAAGTTTAGCGGGATCAATTCCTACATGATCATTTGAGAAAAGAGAGGGTCAGTACAAATGTCCTCACCATAAGCGGGGGGAGCGTGGCAGAGTTCTTCGATCCGTCGGTTCATCTCCTGGAGCCTCCGGTCCAGAAAATCCTCTTGACTACGGGTCTCAAGGGTCCTCTAGTAGAATGGAGGTAGAGATCTTCCAGGGGTGGAATCATGGTCTGATTGAGGGCTCTCCACCCTTGGATTCATCTTTCTGGGAAAGACGGGGTGGCTGGCCCAAGCGGCCCATCCCACCGTCGGATTTTGGGGTTCTGGTGATGCTCTTTCCAGTCTCACTGATGCCTGCGGCTGCTGCTGCTGTTGCATGGCCTGCACAGCTTCAGTGAGGCCTTTGACCTGCTGCATCAGTAGGTCGAATTGCTCCGCACCAACCACCGTTGCCGGAGGAGGAGGAGGAGGAGGCTGGGAAATCGGAGGTGAGGCCGGAGCCTAAGATCTGGCCGCAGAGGCCGTGGATCGCCGGGTGGATGCTTTGTGGGGAGGCATCGGGCAAAGACCTAGTGGGGGAAGGAGGAGTGGATGTCGGAAAAGATGATCGGAGGTGGTCCCGTTGAGCGCTCCTTTAAGAACAAGGGTGCTGCAAAGACACAGGGCCCTTCCTCTAGCGCCAATCCTGTTGGTGCAAAAATTCGCCTGCACCGGAGAAGTTGGAGTCGAGGGAGTCGCGGTCGCCGTCGGGACCTGCAAAAAAAGTCTAAACCGGAGTTGGGGTTGCTCCGGCAAGACCCTCCGATGCTCAAGTCAGTTCTCTGCCTCAACAAGAATGGAGTGCTCGAACAAAAATTTTAGCAGAGTTTTGGGATAGAAAATTAGAGCTTAGAGAATAACGTATCTGGGGTCCTCCTTTTATAGGCGGAGGGGGCAACAGACTGATAGCGATGTCTGTAACCGTCTGGCAGTGGGCTGCCCAGGGTCAGGAGGAGTTTGTTGCGAAAGGTAGTGGAGTGGGATCGTGGCCATCCCCGGGACATGCCACGTAGAGTCTGTTGCAGGGAGTGGAGTGGCGTCCGTTGTCGTGACTTGCCAGAGGGTGGAGGAACCGCGTGGTATCCGTCGCAGGAAGTGGAGCAGAATCATGGCCATTATTGTGGTCTGTCAGGGAGTGATGGAGCCATGCGAAATCCATCGCAGGAAGTGGAGCAGAGTCGTGGCCGTTACTGCGGCCTGCCAGGGAGTGATGGAGCCGCACGGGATCTGTTGCAAAAAGTGGAGCAGAGTCGTGACCGTTACTGCGGCCTGCCAGGGGGTCCAGGTCTTGGTTGGAGTCCGATCCCTGCAGAAGCCCGGATGGGGATCATTCGTCGAGGAGTCTCGGCCAAGGCCGCTCGTGATAGAAATTTGAAGTAGATCGTTTGCAGCGAGAACTCAGAGTGAGTTGCTTGCGGTAGGAGCTCGGAGTCCGACTCCCGTAGGAGTCCGGATGAAGTCTTCCTGTAGTCAAAGTCGGGGACGAAGTCCGACTCTCGTAGGAGTCCGGGAGAAGTCTTCCTGCAGCTGGAGTCAGGGACGAGATCCGGCTCCCATAGGAGTTCGGGCGAAGTCTCCCTGCAGCCAGAGTCAGGGATGAGATTCGGCTCCCGTAGGAGTCCGGGCGAAGTCTACCCATAGCCGAAGTCGGGGATGAGATTCGGCTCCCGTACGAGTCCAGGCAAAGTCTACCTGCATCCAGAGTCGGGGACGAGATCCGGCTCCCGTAGGAGTCCAGGCGAAGTCTACCTGCAATTGAAGTTGGGGGTGAAGTCTGGCTCCCGTAGGAGTCCGGACGAAGTCTACCTATAGGTGAAGTCGGTGAAGTCCAGCTCTCGTAGGAGTCCGGGCGGAGTCTCCCTGCAGCCAGAGTCGGGGACGAGGTCTGGCTCCGGGCAAAGTCTACCTGCAATTGAAGTTGGGGGCGAAGTTCGGCTCCCGTAAGTCCAGACGAAGTCTACCTGTAGGTGAAGTCAGGGCGAAGTCCGACTCCTGTAGGAGTCCGGGCGGAGTCTCCCTGCAGCTGGAGTCGGGGATGAGATCCGGCTCCCGTAGGAGTCCGGACGAAGTCTCCCTGCAGCCGGAGTCGGGGACGCGATCCGGCTCCCGTAGGAGTCCGGGCGAAGTCTACCTGCAATTGAAGTTGTGGGTAGAGTCTGGCTCCCGTAGGAGTCCGGACGAAGTCTGCCTGCAAGTGAAGTCATGGGCGGAGTCCGGCTCCCGTAGGAGTCCGAGCAGAGTCTTCCTACAGTCGGAGTTGAGGATGAAGTTTGGCTCCCGTAGGAGTCCGGACGAAGTCTACCTACAATTGAAGTTGTGGGCGGAGTCCGGCTCCCGTAGGAGTCCGGACGAAATCTGCCTGCAAGTGAAGTCGTGGGTGGAGTCCGGCTCCTGTAGGAGTCCGGGTAGAGTCTTCCTGCAGCCGGAGTTGAGGATGAAGTCCGGCTCCCGTAGGAGTCCGAACATCGCGAAGAATCCGATCGATGCTGGCGGGGGCTTGTCCGTCGGCAAAACTCGAGAGCGTTGCGGAAGCTCGGCTGCCAGAGAGGCTCGGAGAGATGTCGTCGGAGGTCGGAAGTCGGTAGGATCTCCGGAGAGTCGCTCCTATCATGAACTTCGACTGGGGGGTATTTTATACCTAACAGGTATAAATATCCCTCCGACTTGAGACTGCCATGGTGACTTGCAAGCAACTCACTGCACTTAGGCACTGGACTACCTAAATTTCTAATTCAGTGACGGAAGGATGCTGGGTGTAGTCAAGTACTTGACTTGTCGGTGCATGTGTCAAGATGGGATTGACCACTCCAGTTCAGGAGCTATGTACAGTCGTGTTTTAATTTAGCAAAATCTTGACCAGGGTAGTCCTAGTGAGGAGTCACAGGACTGTTTGAGTTGAGCACGACTCGGATGATCTAATCAGGGTTAACAGTTTAACCCTGAGTCGTCCTAAACACAGGGGTCAAAAGGGATGAATTATACAGTAACCATATTCATGTAGGTTTTGAGTGTTGCGATTGTGACTATTCAACCTATCCAGATGTCGGGTACCATTGCTAGATGGTCACTTCGATTAGTACAGGAATTGGTTCTTGTGCTACCGGCTTAGGTTCGAACCTGCGGGGTCACACACATTAAAGGTTCCTATCTAATCTAATAGCTGATGAAAAGTTTTAATATTCATGGACTATGAGTCCTACATGTCTGAGACTCTGTGATCGAGAATCAGGATTCTCTAATCATGAGTCCCACACATTTTGGGTACCGAGGTCAAGAGTCCCACTGGTTTGGGACTCTTCCATCAAGGTTTCATATCGATAGACTTTGATACCCGATTGCCCATCGAATTTGAACTCAGTATTTATGAGAGGTTTAATTAGTGATTTGATCGCTAATTAACTCAATTTGATTGAGTAGTTATTTTTGGATCAAGTCCAATTGAATTGGATTCAGTTGGGTTTGACCCAATTAGGTTAAGAGTTACCTAATCGTCGAGATGGTTTGGTCTCTGATTTGATCAGGGCTTGGGCTTAGTCAATTCCTGATTTGATTAAGATTTTATTGAGTCTAATTAAGTCTAATTAAATTAAGTTTAATTTAGTCTAATTATGCTTAACCTATTTTGATTAGGTTGGTTCAATTAAGATTAAACCACCATTTGAATTCAAATCCCTGTGCCACCTCACATCTCTATGCCCATTTGAATTCACGAGAAGCAACTTCTCATGCATTTTCTCTCACACAAAGCCCTTCCCACGCCCCACATTTGTGCAAGATATAGGTGGATAAGGATGATTGGTTGGCCATTCAAATTCAAAAGAAAGTTTGAATTTGAATGAGCAACCAATCCATGCGCCATGTCCTTATCCTCTTTAGTGCCCCATGTTCTACACGAGAAAGTGTTTCTCGTATAATCTTTCCATGCACAAATGAAGCCACACCCCTTCTCTTCTCACACCCAAGTGGATAGGGATGAGTTGGTTTGCATTTGAATTCAAATTTGATTTGAATTCAAATGTGCAACCACTTATCTTTATCCTCTCACATGGATAAGACACGTTCTATGTTGTTTTAAAAAGAGGAGAAGGATGGGGCGTGCGTAAAATTTTTTGGAGAGAAAGCCTGGGGTGTGAGGAATCCTTGTGTGTGAGGTGAAGGTCCAAAACCTTCCGAGAGAAAAAGAAAGAAAAGAAAGAAAAGTGGGCGCAGGGTTTTCAGTGAGTTCCCTAGGGTTTCAGCCTGGGGTTCGGGAAGTGAGAAGGTGAGCTACGAGTGTTGTGAGCCCATCAAATTTCAGGAAGAGCTTCATCAACCTCTCAAGCATACTTGCTGATGATTCAAAGCATCCAAGGAGTCGACAGACATCGATCAAAGGAGTTCAATCAGCATCGACCGTCGAAAGGACTCTACAACGAGCTAGCACTCGTGAGGAGCTGATCAGATCGGGAGCTTCGTGTGGATGATCCACAGAGGCCAGAAATACTATATGACTGCATTGCGATGATCAGATCCTCTCGATGGTGATCAGATTGCGACGATCAACTACCCGCACAAAGGTATTGTGTTCTGTACACAGAATAGTAAATTATTTACTGTTCAAATTTGAATTTCAAATTTAAATGCATGCATGCTATATATCATATTTAGATCCTAGTGTAGGGTAAACATATGTTAATTAATTAGATTAATTAATTATTTTTATTATAAAATAGTAATTTTGAAAAAGTTTTAAAATTATCATTTTATCCCTGCACTCAAATTTCGTTTCAAATGGTATCAGAGCGGGTTCTAAGATATGATATATGAATTTGCATGCATAGATTAAGTTGTAATCTAAAAATTTAAATTTAAAATTTAAAATTTAAAATTTGAAATTTGAAATTAAAAAATTTGAAATTTGAAATTTATTTGAAATTTGAAATTCAAAATTTAAAATTTAAAATTTAAAATTTAAAATTTAAAATTTAAATTTTGAAATTGGTATATTTAGATATACTTGATCCAAGTAGCAAGTAATCTAATTGGGTTGGTTGCCATGGTCGTCCGATCATAGGAGGAAAGTAGGGTTTAAAGGCCCTCTCCTCCCATTCGATGGGGTCTCCTATGGCGGTAGGGGTGCCGCTGCAATTATATCCCATACAGATGAAGCAGCAAAAGGACTTAATTATAAAGATTCAATTGTAAGATTTATCATGAATGTGTTAGATTAGATCTAAAGGAATATTCATGATTTATTTTGATTGAGTTATTTTATGTTATAAAATTAGTAATAGGATTGCTATTTATGAAATGTGCTGATCTATTTATGAAATGAGTCAACCTATTTAATGAACAAAAAATAAAACCTTTCAAATTTAAAAATTATTTTCGAAATGCCAAACCCTGACCCATCAACCCAAATACTTAATTAAAAGAATTAAGTGTTGTCAAGTTGGTCTAGAATTGTGAATTGAGACTTAAGACAATAGCATAAACTTGTGGGTTAATGGGTTAGATAGATTAGGTCCATAATTGGATTAGACCTAAGGTTAGCTTAAAGAAATAGACTAAATTAGAGTAATTGGTCAAATCTAATCAAAAGTTGAATTAGATTAGGTCAAGGATACTCTAGACTCAACTCCAATAGTTGTAGTTGAATGGGTCCATGTCTTTAACTAGACCAAGATGGACTTAATTCATGGCTACGCGGTGGAACCCTATTTACTAAGTTGATCAAATTAAAACTAATGAACCGGTTGGTGTCTAAGGTAAGTTCGACAGTTTGACCAGTGGTTCTTAAGTGGGAGCTACTCGCATTAATTTGATCTCTGACGAGTTAATGGCATATCTCCACCACTGATCTCACTTACCTGGCCAACCTGGTGAGTTAGGTTTTGATTAGATCACTTGGTGATTGGGGCTCACCCATGTCATTAGGTAAATCAGTGTGATTGATTTAGGTGCTTCTAATGCCAGCTTTAATTAAATCCTTTTTAATCTGACTTGGTGAAGTCAGTGGGAGAATTGAAATTGACTGGTTAATTTCTTCTCTTCTATCCTTTAATAAAAATCCTCAAAAATTATTAGGTCCCAAAAATGATTAAGTTATAGTGATAACTAAGTCATAGCCTCCCATTAAGTGAGTGATAATGAGTCCATTAGTTTAATAATCACTGGAGGCCCAAAGGCCTGGTGCTTATTGACTAATGAAATTATCATTCATAGTATGATAATTTGGTTTGAGTCTTTCTGATGATGGTCAGGTTGGCCGGCCAAAGTCGGGCCTGATCATTTATTAGTCCGATTCACCAAATCAAGTCATGTTAATGGTTGGACCTAACCAGATCTTTTCAGTAGAGGCCAAAGCCTACTGATTAGGTTATGGGGCAAAATAAATTACTAGAAGTTATTTAGAGAAACAACTGATTATGAACCTACCCATAGATACACATGGGTTGACCAACCAAAGTTGGGCTCGTGTGTAGTCTGTGTGAATTCTAGTACCCACTAAAGAATTAAAGTAATTTCTCAAATTGGAGGTTGAGGCTACCAGTTCGTAAAAATATTGAGAGAAACTTTAGACTAAAGTCCAAGTCTTTAGTATTAATAATTTATATACTAATAGAGGTTTGGTTTTTCTTTATGCAGCTATGGCCACTACCCTGTCGCTCCGGTCATTATTAGATAATGACAAGCTCATGGGATCTAATTTTGATAGCTGGTATCAAAAATTAAAAATCATCCTTGAGCATGAGTGGATCCTTTATGTTGTAATGGATCCGGCACCCGAGGAGCCAGCCCCGAACACTAGAGGGATGGTCCGAGACACTTACCAGAAGTGGCTCAACGACTGCACCACCGTTCGATGCATAATGCAGGCGGTAATGAATGATGAGTTCAGCCGCAGGTTTGAGAATGCCCAGCCGCAGGAGATGCTTCAAATGTTGAGCGAAAATTTAGTGCAGGGGCAAAATGATAATTTTAAAACTTTTTCAAAATTACTATTTTACAGTAGAATTATTAATTAATCTCATTAATTAATACTAATTAATCCTACACTAGGATCTAAATATGATACAACAGCATGCATTTAAATTTGAAATTCAAATTTGAATCAGTAAACGTTTTACAGTACTGTGTTCAGAACACATCACCTTTTGCGGGTAGTCGATCACCGCAATCTGATCACCGTCGGAGGGCTCTGATCATCACGTTGCAGCCACCCAACTGTCTGGCCTCTGTGGATCGTCCACACGAAGCTCCCGTCTGATCAGCTCCTCACGAATGCTAGTTCGTGATTTCACCCTTTTGATGGCAGATGTTGATCGAACTCCTTCGATCGATGTGTGCCGACTTCTCGGATGCTCCGGATTGTCTGTACAGTTACTTGAGAGGCTGATGGATCTCTCTCTAAAATTTGGTGGACTCACGACACTCGTGGCATACCAATCTCACTTCCCGAACCCTAGGTAGAAACCCTAGGGTACTTACCAAAAACCCTACGCCCAATTTTCTCTCTTTTCTTTCTTTTTCTCTCGGAAGGTTTTGGACCTTCACCTTATGCAGAAGCCTTCCTCATGCCCCAAAGTTTCTCTCCTGATTTTTCTACACACGTCCCACCTTTCTCCTCTTTTTAAAACAACGTCGAACGTGTCTTATCCGCGTGAGAGGATAAAGACAAGAGGTTACACATTTGAATTCAAATCAAATTTGCTTCCATCTCCAACATTCAGGAACCTCTCGCCTTCATCAAATCTCCTACTGACCTGCAGACCCTGCATCGAATTACAAATATGATAAGGGCTTCCGGTATCCAATACCCAGACAGTAGTATCACAAATCGAAAAGTTGCAAGGAGTTATCATATAATTACCTTGCTTCTTCTTTGGCCTGTTCGGGTACAGGGAGGCAATGTATTAAGGACAGTTCCTCTTCCAATGCCCGTGCTTCTTGCAAAAGAAGCACTCCGCCTGGCTCTGGTCATGCTTGCGCTTCTTGGTATGACCCCGTGCTACTGTCCCAGCATGAGATTGCACCTTCTTATTTTTTTTCTTATTGTTCTTCTTCCCCTTCCCAAAGGGTTGACGACGAGAAGAAGACCCTCCCACTACATTCACCGACTCCTTATGGAGTTGGTGATCCTTCTCAAAGTTCTGCAGCAACCCCAATAATCCGTGGTAGTTTACTGCAGGCTTTGTCATTCGAAAATGAGTAAGGAATGGGAGGAAGGACTTGGGCAAGGAATTAAGGATCGCATCCTTACCGAGCTGCTCGTGCAGAGGAAAGCCCAATTTGCTTAGGTGCTCAATCATCTCGATCATATACAGTACATGATCAGTGACTGAGGCCCCATCCCTCATCCGAGCATTGAAAATAGCACAACTAGTTTTGTGCCTTTCAACGTCGTCAGGCGTGCCAAAGGAGTCGTTCAACATTTGAAGCATCTCCTGTGGCTGGGCGTTCTCAAACCTTCGGCTGAACTCGTCATTCATTGCTGCCAGCATAATACATCGAACGGTGGTGCGGTCATTGAGCCACTTCAAGTAAGTATCTCGGATCGCTTTACTAGCGTTCGGAGCTGGCTCCTCAGGTGCTGGATCCGTTACTACATAAAGGATCCGTTCATGCTCAAGGACGATTTTCAATTTTTGATACCAGCTATCAAAATTGGGTCCCATGAGCTTGTCATTATCTAATAATGATCGGAGCGACAGGGTAGTGGCCATAGCTGCTTAAAGGAAAACGAGACCTCTATTAGTACATAAATTAATACTAAAGACTTGGACTTTAGTCTAAAGTTTTTCCCAATATTTTTACGAACTGGTAGCCTCATCCTCCAATTCGAGAAATTACTTTAATTCCTTAATGGGTACTAGAATCCACACAGACTACACACGATCCCAACTTTGGTTGGTCAACCCATGTGCATCTATGGGTAGGTTCTTAACCAGTTGTTTCTCTAAACAACTTCTAGTAATTTATTTTGCCCCAGAACCTAATCAGTAGGCTTTGACCTCCACTGAAAAGATCTGGTTAGGTCCAACCATTAACATGACTTAATTTAGTGAATCGGACCAATAAATGATCAGGCCCGACTTTGGCCGGCCAACCTAACCACCATCAGAAAGACTCAATCAAATTATCATATTATGAATAATAATTCCATTAGCCAATGAGCACCAGGCCTTTGGGCCTCCAATGATCATTGAACTAATGGACTCATTATCATTCACTTAATGGGAGGCTATGACTTAGTTATCATTATAACTTAATCATTTTAGAGACCTAATAATTTTGAGGATTTTATTAAAGAATAGTAGAGAAGAAATCATCCAGCCAATTTTAATCCTCCCACTGACTTCACCAAGTCAGATTAAAAAAAAGATTTAATTAAAGCTGGCATTAGGAGCACCTAAATCAGTCATACTGATTTACCTAATGACATGGGTGAGCTCTAATCACCAAGTGATCTAATCAAAATCTAACTTACTAGATTGGCCAGGTAAGTGAGATCAGTGGTGGAGATTTGCCATTAACTCGTCAATGATCGAATCAATGTGAGTAGCTCCCGCTTAAGAACCACTGGTCAAAACTGCCGAACTTACCTTAGACACCAACCAGTTTATTAGTTTTAATTTTGATCAACTTAGTAAATAGAGCTCCACCGCGTAGCCATGAATTAAGTCCATCTTGGTCTAGTTAAAGACATGGACCCATTCAACTACAACTATTGAAGTTGAGTCTAGAGTATCCTTGACCTAATCTAATTCAACTTTTGATTAGATTTGACTAATTACTCCAATTCGTCCATTTTTTAAACTAACCTTAGGTCTAACCCAATTATGGATCTAATTCATCAACCCATTGACCCAAAAGTTTATGCAATTGTCTTAGGTCTTAATTCATAATTCTAGACCTACTAGACAACACTTAATTCTTTTAATTAAGTACTTGGGCTGATGGGTCAGGGTTTGGCATTTCGAAAACAATTTTCAAATTTGAAAGATTTTATTTTCTGTTCACCAAATGTGTTAACTCATTTCACAAACGGGTCAGCACATTTCATAAACAGCAATTCTATTGCTCATTTCATGACAGAAAATAACTCAAAATAAATCATAAATTTTTTTTTAGATCTAATCTAACACATTCATGATAAATTTTTTAATTAAATCTTTTTGCTGCTTCATCGGCATGGGATATAATTGCATCGGCACCCCTACCGCCATAGGAGACCCCATCGAATGGGAAGAGAGGGCCTTTAAACCCTACTTTTCTCCTATGACCGGACGGCCATGGCAACCAACCCAATTAGATTACTTGCTACTTGGATCAAGTATATCTAAATATACAAATTTCAAAATTTAAATTTTGAATTTCAAATTTCAAATTTCAAATTTCAAATTTCAAATTTCAAATTTTAAATTTCAAATTTGAGATTTCAACCAAATTTCAAATTTCGAATTTTCAATCTTTGAATTTTAAATTTTGAATTTTGAATTTCAAATTTTAAATTTCAAATTTGAGATTTCAACCAAATTTCAAATTTCAAATTTTGAATTTCAAATTTCAAATTTCGAATTTCAAATTTCAAATTTGAGATTTCAACCAAATTTCAAATTTCAAATTTTGAATTTCAAATTTGAAACTTCTAACAAATTTCAAATTTCAAATTTCAAATCTTTTTGAATTTCGAATTTCGAATTTTGAATTTCAAATTTAAACTTATAGATTACACCTTAATCTACGCATGCATATGTATATCATATTCTAGAACCTGGCTCTGATACCAATTGAAGCGAAAATTTAGTGCAGGGGCAAAATGGTAATTTTAAAACTTTTTCAAAATTACTATTTTACAGCGAAATTATTAATTAATCTCATTAATTAATACTAATTAACCCTATACTAGGATCTAAATATGATACAACAGCATGCATTTAAATTTGAAATTCAAATTTGAATCAGTAAACGTTTTACAGTACTGTGTTCAGAACACATCACCTTTTGCGGGTAGTCGATCACCGCAATCTGATCACCGTCGGAGGGCTCTGATCGTCATGTCACAGCCACCCAACTGTCTGGCCTCTGCGGATCGTCCACACGAAGCTCCCGTCTGATCAGCTCCTCATGAATGCGAGTTCGTGATTTCACCCTTTTGATGGCAGATGTTGATCGAACTCCTTCGATCGATGTGTGCTGACTTCTCGGATGCTCCGGATCATCTGCACAGTTACTTGAGAGGCTGATGGATCTCTCTCTGAAATTTGGTGGACTCATGACACTCGTGGCATACCAATCTCACTTCCCGAACCCTAGGTAGAAACCCTAGGGTACTTACCAAAAACCCTGCACCCAATTTTCTCTCTTTTCTTTCTTTTTCTCTCGGAAGGTTTTGGACCTTCACCTTACGTAGAAGCCTTCCTCATGCCCCAAAGTTTCTCTCCTAATTTTTCTACGCACATCCCACCTTTCTCCTCTTTTTAAAACAACGTCGAACGTGTCTTATCCGCGTGAGAGGATAAAGACAAGAGGTTACACATTTGAATTCAAATCAAATTTGAATTCAAACGAAAACCAACTTATCCCTATCCTTTTGGGCGTGAGAAGAGAAGGGGCGTGGCTCTTTGTGTGTGGAAAAGTTTCACAAGAAACCTTTTCTCGTGTAAGTAATGTGGCGCACAAAATGGATAAGGATGAAAGGGCAAGTGATAAGTTATCCATTCAAATTCAAACATGCTTTGAATTTGAATGGCTAACTAATTAATTTATCCATCCATATGGTGCACAAATGAGGACGTGGGGAAGGGTTTTACGTAAGAAAAATTTCACAAGAAGTTTCTTCTCGTGAATTCAAATGGGTGCAAGGAAGTTGGGTGACGCAGGGAATTTAAAATAAGGTGGTTTGATTCAAATTGAGCCAACCTAGTTTAAAATAGGTTGAGCACAATTAGACCAAATTAAACCCAACATAATTAGGCTTAATTAGGCTTAATAAAATCCTAATCAAATTAGGAATTAACTAAACCTAACCCCTGATCAAATCAAGGACTAAACCACCTTAGCGATTAGGTCAATATTTAACCTAATCGGGTCAATCCAAACTGAATCCAATTCAATTGGACTTGATCCAAAAATAATTACTCAATCAAATTGAGTTAATTAGTGATTAAATCACTAATTAAACCTCTCATAAATGTTGAGTCCAAATCCGATGGGCAATCAGGCATCAGAGACCATCGATATGAAATCCTGATCAAAGAGTTCAAATTTCAAATTCAAAATTCGAAATTCAAAATTTTGACCCCGGTATCCAAAATGTGTGGAACTCATGATTAGAGAATCCTAATTCTCAATCATAGAGTTTCAGATAGATAAGACTCATAATCAGCCATCAGATCGAAAGGAACCTCTAATGTGTGTGACCCCGCAGGTTCGAACCTAAGCCGGTAGCACAGGAATCAATTTCTGTACTAATCGAAGTGACCATCTAACAATGGTACCCGACGATCGGATAGATCGAATAATCGCAATCGCAACATTCAGAACCTACGTGAATATGGTTACCGTATAATTCATCCCTTTTGACCCCTGTGTTTAGGATGACTCAGAGTTAAACTGTCAACCCTGATGATATCATCCGAATCGTGCTCAACTCAATTAGTCCTGTGACTCCTCACTAGGACTACCCTGGCCAAGGTTTTGCTAAATTGAAACACGACTGTACACAGCTCCTAAACTGGAGTGGTCAATCCCATCTTGACACACGCACCGACAAGTCAAGTACTTGACTACACCCAGCAACCTTCCGTCACTGAATTAGAAATTCAGGTAGTCCAGTGCCTAAGTGTAGTGAGTTGCTTGCAAGTCACCGTGGCGGACTCAGATCGGAGGGACATTTATACCCATATCCCATCGGAGCAAATTTTAACAGCAGAAATAGCTCCGGAGTTGGTCACGTTCAGTGCAGATGTACCATTACATCTCACCTGTATGCCATACCAGTGTCTCCACACTCTTTGGTTATGAGGACAACCAACCCATATGGCACACAACGACCTATGCTCGATAAATATTGTCGTCCTTGGTAACAACGTATCATTTGGTCGCGAACATGTTTAAGGACTAAACGACAAATCCTCCTTTGTCGAGTCTAAATAGTCCTAAGGACTTCACCACAACACAGGAGTTCATTAGAAGATGAAACATTTGTGATGAAAAAATATCAAAATAACTTTTATTTATTTATAATTCATGTACTAATACAAAAGGAGCACAACCGTCAACAGGCTGACGATTGGCTTTGGGACACTATTCCCAACAGTTGAAAGGTACAAAACTAGTTATGCCATTTTCAATGCTCAGATAAGGGATGGGGCCTCAGTCATCGATCATGTACTGTACATGATCGAAATGATTGAGCGCCAAAGTAAACTGGGCTTTCCCTTTCACGAGCAGCTCGGTAAGGATGCGATTCTTAATTCTTTGTCCAAGTCCTTCCTCCCCTTCCTTACTCATTTTTGAATGACAAAGCCTGCAGTGAACTACCACGGCTTGTTAGGATTATTGCAGAACTTTGAGAAGGACCACCAGCTCCATAAGGAGTCGGTGAATGTTGTGGGAGGGTCTTCTTCTGATCGTCAACCCTTTAAGAAAGGGAAGAAGAACAAGAAGAAGAAGAATAAGAAGGTGCAGCCACATGCTGGGACGTCTGCACAGGGTCAGACCAAGAAGCATAAGCCCGACCAAAGCCAGACGGAGTGCTTTTTTTGCAAGAAGCAGGGGCACTGGAAGAGGAACTGTCCTCTATACATTTCCTCCTTGGACCCGAACAGACTGAAGAAAAAGCAAGGTAATTATATGATAACACCTTGCAACTTTTCTATTTGTGATACTACTGCCTGGGTATTGGATACCGGAAGCCCTTATCATATTTGTAATTTGATGCAGGGTTTGCAGGTCAGTAGGAGATTTGATGACGGCGAGAGGTTCCTGAACGTTGGAGATGGAAGCAAAGTTCCAGTTCTAGCTTTAGGAATCATGAACCTTGTAATCAATTCTCGTAATATAATTCTGAGTGAATGTCACTATTGTCCAAGCTTTTTATTAAATATTATTTCTGTAGGTCTTTTGGCCATGTACGGTTATGAATTTTTAATAAAAAGAAACGTTTGTAATATCATTTTGAATGGTGTTACAATGTTTGTTGGACAAATAAATAATGAAATTTACTTACTATCACAACCTGTTAATGTGATTCAAACATTCGGTAAATACCCTAGAATAGATAATGTGTCAGAAGTCTACCTTTGGTACTGTAGGCTAGGTCATATCAATAAGAACAGGATAAACAGATTGGCTCAAGAAGGAATTCTTGAAGTTGGTGATTGTAAATTACTTCCAACCTGTGAGTCTTGTCTTCTTGGAAAGATGACCAAGTCACCTTTTACTGAAAAAAGTGAGCGAGCCAGTGAACTCTTAGGTCTGGTACATTCTGATGTATGTGGATCCATGAGCTCAAGTGCAAAAGGTGGATATTTCTACTTCATAACTTTCACAGACGACCTATCGAGGTATGGGTATGTCTACTTAATGAAGCATAAGTCGGAGTCGTTTGAAATGTTCAAACTATTCCAAAATGAGGTAGAAAAATAAACTGAGAAGTGTATTAAAATTCTTCGATCTGATTGAGGAGGTGAATATCTTTTCAATGATTTTCTGACATATCTTGGGGAGAATGGGATTCTCTCTCAGTGGATACCTCTTGGAACACCACAGCATAATGGTGTGTCTGAAAAGAAGAATTGGACTTTGTTGGACATGGTTCGATCCATGATGAGGTTTGTTGGTCTGCAGATCTCCCTCTGGAGATATGCGCTCAAATCGGCTTGTTACCTTCTAAATAGGGTTTCGAGTAAGTCTGTAACCAAAACGCCATATGAGATATGGATAGGACGTAAGCCAGTACTCTCGCACCTTAGGGTTTGGGGGTGTCCGGTTTATGTTAAACGTTTAATTACGGACAAGCTTGGACCTAAGTCTGACAAGTGTAATTTCATAGGGTATCCAAAAGAGATCAAAGGATATTATTTCTACCTAGCTGATGAGCAAAAAGTGTTTGTCAGCCTTAAGGCAATCTTTTTGAAAAAGGAGTTCCTTGGTGAAGGGACTGTTGCCTCTATGGTCGAACTTGAGGAAGTTCGGCAGGTGAAAAAACCGACACAGATAGCTGAACCTGAACCAGATTTGGTTAGATCAGATCCGGAGCCCATTGTTCCTGCACCTTTAAGGAGATCTGGTAGAGTACCACGTCAACTGGACAGATACTATGTGTTGGTGCAAAAATCCACTTGCGTCGGAGAAGCTGGAGTCGAGGGAGTCGCGGTCGCTGCCGGGACCTGCAAAAGAAGTCTAAACCGGAGGTGGGGTTGCTTCGGCAAGACCCTCTGACGCTCAAGTCAGTTCTCTACCTCAACAAGAATGGAGTGCTCGAACAAAAATTTTAGCAAAATTTCTAGGCAAAAATAAGAGCTTAGAGAATAATGTATCTGGGGCCCCCCTTTTATAGGCAAAAGGGGGCAACACTGATAGCGATGCCCATAACCGTCTGGTAGTGGGCTGCCCAGGAGTTTGTTGCGAAGGGTAGTGGAGTGGACCCGTGGCTATCACCGGGGTGTGCCACGTGGAGTCTGCCACGAGGAGCGGAGCGGCATCCATTATCGCGACTTGCCAGAGAACAGAAGAATCGCGCGGTATCCGTCATAGGAAGTGGAGCAGGATCGTGGCCATTATTGTGGCCTGCCAAGGAGTGATGGAGCCGCATGGAATCCGTCGCAGAAAGTGGAGCAGGATCGTGGCCATTATTGCGGTCCGCCAGGGAGTGATGGGGTCGCATGGAATCCGCGTGGGCCTATCGATCGGAGTTCGGCTGGGGTGTCTGGCAGAGAGAGGTGGCTGGGAGTCTGGCTCTCACAAGAGTTCGGAGGGAGTCTTCCTTCAGTCAAAGTCGGGGGTGAAGTCCTGCTCCCGTAGGAGTCCGGACGGAGTTTTCCCGTAGCTGGAGTCAGAGACAAGGTCTGGCTCCCATAGGAGTCTGGGCGAAGTCTACCTACGATTAAAGTCAGGGACGAAGTTCGACTCCCTTAGGAGTCCGGACGAAGTTTACCTGTAAGCGAAGTCGTGGGTGGAGCCCGGCTCCCGTAGGAATCCGGGCGAAGTCCTTGTGCAGCCGAAATTGAGAACAAGACCCGACATCCGCGGTTCTTAACAGGATGTCGCAGTCGAAGTACAGAAAGAAGTACAGAAAGATTGTCGCAGTCGAAGTTCCTCCCTCGACATCCGCGGGCGATCGTCCCCAGATATTTTGGCATTTAATGCGCGCATGCTGGAGCCTTTTTTCGATTAGGGCGATCTGAAGAGTCTTTTCGAAGCCCCCATCAGGACGTGATCCCAAGCATCGTGCCATGAAAGTCTGCGAACGGTCAACCCCAGGTCGCGGTGAGTGGGACACGTGGGACACGCGGCAGGCACTAGTTGGCCTAGGGACACCCGCCACCATAACTGCACCAGGCCCCGTTGCCTATTTAAGCCCCCGCCTTTCCTCCAAGGGTTTCACGACATCTTTCTTTCGCCTGAGAGCTTAGCCACTCAGCCACTCCATCGGTGCCCCTTCTGACTCTGAGCATCCTTCGCGCTAGTCTTTGCCATCTCTGCCGGCTTTCCGCCGTTTCCAGTCCCCCGGGTCTCTCCAAGGGGTTCCCCCGTCGGGGCCTCCGCCCCGGAGGCCAATCTCAAGATGATGCCACGGACTAGGAAGAGTGCAAGGAGGAGAACAGCAGTCTGCGAGTTCTCCGGTTATCAAACTGCCGCTGAAGGTTCCCGCCGCCTTAAATGGAGCTCCAGGGAGAATTCCTTCAACAACAGGGGTTTAATAATGGGGACAACCGGTGAAGGCGTTCCGCCCGAGAACTTCGGAGTAGCCGAACGGGGCGACACCGATCAAGGGGGTAGAGCTTTCATCACAAGCCGTGGCGGGATCCTTGACGTCGTTGGGGCCGAGGGACCAGAAGCGGTCGACGCCGACGGTGGGGCTGTAGAACTTGTTGTGGGGACGGTGGAAGTAGCGCATGCCGACCTTACTAGAATACCCAGGATGGTGGTTGTTATGGAGCACATGGCGGTGGTGCATGTCTTCGGCACCACGGCTGCCTCCGAGGTAATTTCGGTTCTTCTTGAAACAGGTCATCGTTGCCGCTGCCGTTGCCCTTGCTGCCCCCTGGAATCTATCCCATCCTTTTCTCCCAAGGGTTGGGATTTCAGAGATGAAGCGAAACGAGGTGGGGGGTGAGAGCCGAGAGGCTTGTCACACGTACTGAAAAATGCTGCTGGGAAGGACAGAACCGGGAAGAGAAATCTACAGCTCGAAGTGGCCTCCGGTGTATCCCTTTCGAGTCTTGTAATAATGTTTTCTTTTTCTGGCCCTTCGGATCTTGTAACATACATCTTGTTAATCAAGAAATGAGAAGGAGATTTTGTTACTTCATTCGCGCTTTGCGTCGAATTGTTGTCTGCTGAATTTCTTTCCTTTACCGTTGTTGTTGTTGTATTCCCTTCTCTCTGCTTCTCTTCTTTTCTTCTTTTCTTCTTTTCTTCTTTTTTTTTTTTGACGTCGTTCGTAGGTCACCGATAGTTGTCACGTCAGCTCGCCTTTTAGTTGTCCTTCTCCCTTAACCTCAATGGCTCTACGATGTGTATTTGATGAACAATATGAGAAGGGAATTTTCTGCTACTTCTTTTACTCGTGTGTTGAATTATCACTTGCCGAGCTTCTTTTCGGCTTTTGCATCGTTCGGAGGAATCCGATTGCCATCGTATCGACTCATCTTTTTTCGTCCATGGCCGCAGATTCGTTTGGGGCCGCTCGGGTTTGGCGCCCCCTATCAGGGCTCGAGCTCGGAGGTCTGAGCTTCTGTCACCCTGAGGAAGGCATCTCATCTCGGGCTTGCGTTGAAAGCTTCCTTGAAAGCTGGGGTTCTTGATAAGAACCCCAACCTTTGCTGAGACATGGTCCTCTGCATCTTTGACACTGTTTGTCTTCCATTCGTCGCTGACGTAGTCCGTCGCTTTCCCTTTTAACTCCTCTCCCCTTTTTCCTTTTCGAGTCCCTTTTCGAGTGAAATTTTTTCCTCCGCTCTTGGTGGGGTTACGGGAGTCCGGCTCCTGTAGGTGAAGTCGAGGCGAGGTCTGGCTCTCATGGGAGCCCGAACGGAGCCCACCTACAGTTGAAGTCAGAGGCGAAATTCGGCTCCCGTAGGAGTCCGGATGGAGCTTACCAGCAGTCGAAGTCGGAGACAGAGTCCAGCTCCCGTAGGAGTCCGGACGAAGTTTACCCATAGTTGAAGTTGGAAACGGAGTTCGGCTCCCGTAGGAGTCCGGAAGAAGCTTGTCTGCAGTTGAAGTTGGAAATGGAGTTCGGCTCCCGTAGGAGTCTGGAAGAAGTTTTACTGCGAAGGGGCCACTGGGGAAGGTCCCCCTTTTTCTCATCTGGTCTTGAATGATCAGACCTTAATTGATGTCGGGGCGAGGTTCTTTCTCTATTTTTGTCGTAACAAGTTTCAGCTCTGGTTAGGGCGAGGTTCGCCTCTTGTCCCTAACACGGCTGTAGGGGCACATATGGGCGTCGCTGGGCCCTTCCCCCCATCAGGTCTAAAGAGAATCGGGCCTTCGACTTTGCTCAAGTCAGGATGAGGTTCTCCTCCTGTCCCTAACAGGACTGTGGGGGCACATATGGGCGTTGCAAGGCCTCTCCCCCCATCCGGTCTAAAGAGAACCGGGCCTTCGATTTTGCTCAAGTTAGGGCGAAGTTCTCCTCCTGTCCCTAACAGGACTGTGGGGGCGCATATGGGCGTTGCAAGGCCTCTCCCCCCATCCGGTCTAAAGAGAACCGGGCCTTCGACTTTGCTCAAGTTAGGGCGAGGTTCTCCTCCTGTCCCTAACAGGGCTGTGGGGGTGCATATGGGCGTTATAAGGCCTCTCCCTCCATTCGGTCTAAAGAAAATCGGGCCTTCGACTTTGCTCAAGTTAGGGCGAGGTTCTCCCCCTATCCCTAACAGGGCGGTGGGGGCGCATATGGGCGTTGCAAGGCCTCTCCCCCCAACCGATCTAAAGAAAATCGGGCCTTCAGCTTTGCTCAAGTTAGGGCGAGGTTCTCCTCCTGTCCCTAACAGGGCTGTGGGGGCGCATATGGGCGTTGCAGGGCCTCTCCCCCCATCCGATCTAAAGAGAACCGGACCTTCGACTTTGTCGAGATGAAGTTCCCCTCCTGCTTCTGACATAGTTTGTTTTGATTGTCCTGTCGATATAAGCTAGCGCCAAGAGGGGAGATATGTAGATATGCAACTTTTATTTAAGATAGAGTTATTGGTAATACATTCGTAGGTTTTTCGAGCTCCATGGTCGCGGGAGGTCTGCTCCTCCGAGCTCCTTGAGGTAATAAGTTTTGGGCCGGACTACTTCTTTGACCTCATACGGGCCTTCCCAGTTTGGGGCGAGCTTCCCTCGATCTTGAGGTTGCGAGATAGTGGCTCGTCGAAGCACTAGATCTCCTGCTCTAAAGACTTTATTCTTGACCCCGAGAATTATAATAGCGGGCGACTTTCTGTCTGTAGGCTGCCATTCGAACTTGAGCTACCTCCCACTTTTCTTCCAGCAAGTCAAGGTTGGCTTTAAGACCTTGCGAATTTTGATGTTCGTTGAATGCCACGACTCGTGCCGACGGGAGCTTAAGCTCAATTGGGATGACGGCCTCCATTTCGAAGGCTAAAGTAAAGGGGGTCCCCCCCGTGGGCAGTCTTTGGGTAGTTCGATACGCCCATAACACATGATAAAGTTCGTCTGCCCAGGTCCCCTTCACCTTTTCAAGCCTCATCTTGATCCCTTGCAGTAGGGTTCTATTGGTCACTTCAGCTTCGCCGTTCGCCTGAGGATGGGCCACTGACGTGAAGTTATGGGAGATATTTAGATCTTCACAGAATTCGACGAATCTTGCTCCCACGAACTGCCACCCATTATCAGTGATTAGGGTTCTCGACAGGCCGAACCTGCAAATGATTGACTTCCAGATGAAATCTTGCACTTTGGCTTCCATGATTTTTGCCAGTGGTTCGGCTTCGATCCACTTGGTGAAATAGTCAATCGCTACCAGGAGGAACTTCCACTGCCCCGACGCCACGGGAAAGGGTCCAAGGATGTCCATCCCCCATTGCGCAAAAGGCCATGGGGCACTCAAGGGTGTAAGCTCGACGGCGGGTTGTCTCTGGATGTTGGCATATCTCTGGCATCGATCACATTTTCTGACGTATTCAATCGAGTCATGGTGCATCGTCGGCCAGTAATATCCTTGGTGGAGCAACTTGTGGGATAAAGATCTAGCCCCCAGATGGCTTCCACAGATTCCTTCATGCACTTCCCACAAGGCGTAGTCAACTTTCGAAGGCCGGAGACATTTTAAAAGGGGCAAAGAGTATGATCTCTTGTACAACTTGCCCTCATAAAGGATGTACCGAGAGGCCTGATTTCAGAGCTTTCGAGCTTCTTTCGCATCCTGGGGGAGAACCCCGTCTCTGAGATATGTTATCAGTGGGTCGATCCAGCTGGGCTCGTGGTCAATTTCCATCACAAGCCATGATTTCTCCGTACTCGGGCACTTGAGCACCTAAAAAAGAACACCTTTGGGTAATTCGGCCGGAGCCATCATTGCCAACTTGGATAGAAGGTCGGCCCTGGCATTTTTCAACCTCGGAATCTGCCTGATGTCAAAGCTGCTGAAGGCGGAGATGAGCTCCTTTACCTTTTCAAGATATTTAGCCATGCTGTCCTCCTGCGCTTCGTAGTTTCCATTGACTTGTCCCACTACTAGTTGAGAGTCGCTGTGGACCTGGAGCTGATCTATTCCCAGCTCTTTGGTGATCTTCAGTCCTGCGATCAAGGCTTCGTATTCCGCTCTGTTGTTCGTTGCGGGGAACTCAAAGCGCAGAGCATACTCCGCGATGATTCCCTCCGGACTGATCAAGATCAGGCCCGCACCTATGCCTGACATGTTGGAAGACCCGTCCATGTAGAGGGCCCAAAAGCAATCAGAGGGATCTGCTTCTTCTTTGGGGGAGTTCGGTCGGGGCTTCAGGCCGCCAATTTTGCCTTGTTCAGGTTCGGCCTCTTCTAGGATAGTACACTCCACTATGAAATCTGTCAATATCTGGGCCTTCACTGCCGGTCTGGGTCGATAGTTGATGTCAAATTCTGTGAGCTCGATCGCCCACTTTGCCATCCTCCCGGAGGCATCCGCCCGGTGCAGAATCACCTTGATCGGTTGGTCGGTGAGCAGCGTTATGGTGTGCCCTTGAAAGTAGGGCCGGAGTCTCCGAGCTGCAATCAACAGGATGTAAGTCAGTTTTTCTAATTTAGTATACCTGGTCTCGGCATCTCTCAACGCGTGACTGACGTAGTAGATTGGCCGTTGGACTTTCGCTTCTTCTTTGACAAGGACTGCCGCGAGAGCCATGGGAGAGACCGCCAGGTATAGAAACAGTTCCTCCCCAGGCTCTGGCTTTGCCAACAGCGAGGGTGAGCCGAGGTAGCTCCTTAGTTCTTCGAACACCTGTTGGCACTCAGGGGTCCAATAGAAGTTCTTCGGCTGCTTGAGGGTTTGAAAGAAGGGTAAGCACCATTCGGCCGACCTTGCAACGAAGTGATTCAGGGCTGCTACCCTCCCTGTAAGGTGCTAACCTCCTTTATCGACTTTGGGGCGGCCATCTCCTGGATGGTGTGAATTTTTTCTGGATTGGCCTCAATCCTGTGCCCCGACACCATGAAGCCCAGAAACTTTCCCG
Source organism: Elaeis guineensis (assembly GCF_000442705.2). Taxonomy (NCBI): domain Eukaryota; kingdom Viridiplantae; phylum Streptophyta; class Magnoliopsida; order Arecales; family Arecaceae; genus Elaeis; species Elaeis guineensis. The sequence goes on along the minus strand of NC_026007.2, from coordinate 39,531,041 downwards.
AGGTCACTCCAAAAGCGCATTTAGTCGGATTCAGCTTCATTTTATATTTTTGGAGGGCATCGAAGGTCTCCTCGAGGTCGGCGATGTGGTCCATGGAAGATTTGCTTTTTACGAGCATGTCGTCCACGTAGACCTCCATGTTGCGGCCGATCTGCTCCTTGAAGATTTTGTTCACCAACCGCTGGTAGGTTGCGCCTGCATTTTTGAGGCCGAAAGGCATGACCCTGTAACAGTAAAGGCCATGATGGGTAATGAAAGCAGTCTTTTCTTCATCTTCTAGCGCCATCCTGATCTGATTGTAGCTGGAGAATGCATCCATGAAGGTGAGGAGCTCATGGCCCGAGGTCGCATCCACCAGTTGATCGATTCTGGGAAGGGAGTAGCTATCCTTTGGGCAGGCCTTATTCAACTTTTTGAAGTCTATGCACATCCTCCACTTGCCGTTTGCCTTTTTGACTAGGACAACGTTGGAAATCCAATCAGGATAATTGACTTCTCTAATGAATCCGGCTTTCAGGAGTTTGTCCACTTCCTCGGCTATCGCCTTTTGCCTCTCTGGTGCATGACCTCGAATTTTTTCTTTCATCGGTCGGTGCTTTGGATCGATGGCAAGTCGGTGCTCCATGACTTCCGTGTCGATCCCCGGCATGTCTGTCAGAACCCAAGCGAAGACGTCCGCGTTCTTTCATAGAAAATCAACAAGACGCATCCGCACCTCTTCCCCCAGATTGGAGCCGATCATTGCCACATGCTCAGCATTCCCATCATTCAAAGGGATAGGTACCAGATCTTCGATTGGGCCACCCCTCTCTTCAGCGAGGTCATCGCGAGCATCCAGCCCATCAACTGGACAGGGGTCGAATTGGTCGCTTCTTTGCAAGGCTATGTTGTAACAGTGTCTGGCCAAGGCTTGGTCTCCTCTGTCCTCTCCGATCCCTTGGTTGGTAGGAAATTTTAACTTCAAATGGTAAGTTGACATGACAGCTCAGAGAGCATTGAGGCCAGGTCGGTCGAGGATTGCGTTGTAGGCTGACGGTGCCTTCACCACCAGGAAGTTCACCAGAGCCCTGGTTTGCCTTGGATATTGACCTGCAGCTACAGTCAAAGCTACCATTCTCTCCACCGGAACAGCATCGTCGGTAAACCCTACCAGAGGGGAGCTAATCGGTCTCAAACGGCCGTCAAGGATAGACATTCTTGAAAAGGCATCGTAGAACAAAATATCGGCCGAACTTTCGTTGTCGATGAGAATGCGGCGGACGTCGTAATTTGCTATATTCAAGAAAATTACAACCGCATCGTTATGAGGGAATTGAACTCCCTGAGCATCTTCTTCAGTAAAGGTTATAGGCTCCTCAATCTTTTGTCGCTTGGGGGGCACGGCCAATACATTGATCGCCTCCCACCGGGATCCTCCAGAGATGGTGCTGGCGAAATCCGTCGGAGGCCGATTGTCCGACCGCTCCATGCCGACCACCGTTGCCGGAAGATGCGGGGCCTGGAAAACTGGGGGTGAGGCCGGAGCCTGAGATCCGATCGCAGAGGTCGAGGGTCGTTGCATGGACGCCTTGCGGGGAGGCATCGGGCAAAGACCAAATGGAGGGAGGAGGAGAGGACGCCGGAGAAGATGCCCGGAGGCGGTCCCGTTGAGTGCTCCTTTAAGAACAAGGGTACTGCGAAGACACAGCGCCCTTCCTCTAGCACCAATCCTATTGGTGCAAAAATCCGCTTGTGTCGGAGAAGCTGGAGTCGAGGGAGTCGCGGTCGCCGTCGGGACCTGCAAAAGAAGTCTAAACCGGAGGTGGGGTTGCTCCGGCAAGACCCTCCGACACTCAAGTCAGTTCTCTGCCTCAACAAGAATGGAGTACTCGAACAGAAATTTTAGCAGAGTTTCTAGGCAAAAATAAGAGCTTAGAGAATAACGTATCTGGGGCCCCCCTTTTATGGGCAAAAGGGGGCAACACTGATAGCGATGCCCGTAAACGTCTGGCAGTGGGCTGCCCAAGAGTTTGTTGCGAAGGGTAGTGGAGTGGACCCATGGCTATCACCGGGGTGTGCCACGTGGAGTCTGCCACGAGGAGCGGAGCAGCATCCGTTGTCGCGACTTGCCAGAGAACAGAAGAATCGGGCGGTATCCGTCGCAGGAAGTGGAGCAGGATCATGGCCATTATTGTGGCCTACCAAGGAGTGATGGAGCCGCGTGGAATCCATCGCAAGAAGTGGAGCAGGATCGTGGCTATTATTGCGGTCCGCCAGGGAGTGATGGGGTCGCATGGAATCTGCGTGGGCCTATCGGTCGGAGTTCGGCTGGGGTGTCTGGCGGAGAGAGGTGGCTGGGAGTCCGGCTCTCGCAGGAGTTCGGAGGGATTCTTCCTTCAGTCAAAGTCGGGGGTGAAGTCCTGCTCCCGTAGGAGTCCGGACGGAGTCTTCCCATAGCTGGAGTCGGAGACGAGGTCTGGCTCCCGTAGGAGTCTGGGCGAAGTCTACCTACGATTAAAGTCAGGGACGAAGTTCGACTCCCTTAGGAGTCCGGACGAAGTTTACCTGTAAGCGAAGTCGTGGGTGGAGCCCGGCTCCCGTAGGAATCCGGGCGAAGTCCTTGTGCAGCCGAAATTGAGAACAAGACCCGACACCCATAGGAGTCCGGGCGGAGTCTACCCGCAGCTGGAGCTGGAGATGAGATCTGGCTCCCATAGGAGTCCGGGCTGAATCTGCCTGCAATCAAAGTCAGGGGCGAAGTCCGACTTCCTTAGGAGCCTGGACAAAGTTTACCAGCAATCGGGGTCGAGGATGGAGCCCGGCTCTCGTAGGAGTCCGGGCGAAGCCTTTCCGCGGTCGAAGTTGGGGATGAGATCCGGCTCCCGTGGGAGCCCGGGCAAAGTATACTTGCAATCACAGTCAGGAGTGAAGTCCGGCTCCCTTAGGAGTCTGGATGAAGTTTACCTGTAAGCGAAGTCGTGGGTGGAGTCTGGCTCCCATAGGAGTCCAGGCGAAGTCCTTCCGCAGTTGAAGTTGGAGATGGAGTTCGGCTCCCGTAGGAGTCCGGACAGAGCTCGTCTGCGGCTGAAGCTGGAGACGGAGTCTGGCTCCCATAGGATTCCAGACGGAGCTCGTCCGCGGCTGAAGCTGAAGATGGAGTCTGGCTCCCGTAGGAGTCCGGACGGAACTCGTCTGCGGTTGAAGTTGGAGACAGAGTCCGGCTCCCGTAGGAGTCCGGATGGAGCTCATCCATAGCTGAAGCTGAAGACGGAGTCTGGCTCCCGTAGGAGTCCGGACAGAGCTCGTCTGCGATTGAAGTTGGAGATGGAGTCCGGCTCCCGTAGGAGTCCGGACGGAGCTCGTCCGTGGCTGAAGTTGGAGACGGAGTCCAGCTCTCATAGGAGTTCGGACGGAGCTCGTCCGTGGTTGAAGTTGGAGACGGAGTCTGGCTCCCGTAGGAGTCCGGATGGAGCTCGTCCACATTTGAAATCGGGGGAGTCTCGGGAGGGTCAATCCTGTTAAGAACTTCGGCTGAGGATATTTTATACCCAACACTATGGTTTCTTGGTCCGAAATGGCGATCCTATCGAACTTGATGAAAACGATGAGGATCCGATCACCTACATGGATGCAATGCAGAGATCTGACTCTGAGAAATGGCTAGAGGTCATGAAATTCAAAATGGAGTCCATGAAGGTCAACGATGTGTAGACATTGGTTGACCCACCCGAAGGAGTAAAACCCATAGGGTGTAAATGGGTCTTCAAGAGGAAGAGGGGCACAGACGGAAAGGTGAAAACCTATAAAGTGTTGGGAATAGTGTCCCAAAGCCAATCGTCAGTCTGTTGACGATTGTGCTCATTTTTGTATTTGTACATGAATTATGAATTAATAAAAATTATTTTGGTATTTTTCATCACAAAATGTTTCATCTTCGAATGAACTCCTATGTTGTGGTGAAGTCCTTAGGACCATTTAAACTCGACAAAGGAAGATTTGTCGTTTAGTCCTTAAATCTGTTCGCAACCAAATGATACGTTGTTACCAAGGACGACAATGTTTATCAAGCATAGATCGTTGTGTGCCATATAGGTTGGTTGTCTTCTTAACCAATGAGTGTGGAGACACTGGTATGGCATACAGGTGAGATGTAAGGGTACATCTGCACTGAATGCGATCGACTCTGGAGCTATTTCTGCTGTCAAGATTTGCTCTGATAGAATATGGGTATAAATATCTCTCCGACCTAAGACCGTCACGGTTACTTGTAAGCAACTCACGGTATTTAGGCACTAGACTACCTAAATTTTTAAGTCAGTGATGGAAGGCTGCTGGGTGTAGTCAAGTACTTGACTTGTCGGTGCGTGTGTCAAGATGGGATTGATCACTCTAGTTTAGGAGTTGTGTACAGTCGTATTTCAATTTAGCAAAATCTTGGCCAGGGTAGTCCTTGTGAGGAGTCACAGGACTGTTTGAGTTGAACACGATTCGGATGATCTGATCAGGGTTGACAGTTTAACCCTGAGTCGTCCTAAACACAGGGGTCAAAAGGATGAATTATACAGTAACCATATTCATGTAGGTTCTGAGTGTTGCGATTGTGACTCTTCGACCTATCCAAATATCGGGTACCATTGCTAGATGGTCACTTCAATTAGTACAGGAATTGGTTCCTGTGCTACCGGCTTAAGTTCGAACCTGTGGGGTCACACATATTAGAGGTTCCTATCTGATCTAATGGCTGATGTAGAATCCTACACGTTTGAGACTCTGTGATCGAGAATCAAGATTCTCTAATCATGAGTTCCATACATTATGGGTACCGAGGTCAAGAGTCCCACTGGTTGGGATTTTTCGATCAGGGTTACATATCGATGAATTCTGATGCCTGATTACCCATCGAATTTGGACTCAGTATTTATGAGAGGTTTAATTAGTGATTTGATCACTAATTAACTCAATTTGATTGAGTAATTATTTTTGGATCAAGTCCAATTGAATTGGATTCAATTGGGTTTGACCCGATTAGGTTAAGAGTTGACCTAATCGTCGAGATGGTTTGGTCCTTGATTTGATCAGGGGTTGGGCTTAGTCAATCCCTAATTTGATTAGGATTTTATTGAGCCTAATTAAGCCTAATTAAGTTGGGTTTGAATTAGTCTAATTGGGCCTAACTTATTTGGTTCAATTAGGTTTGTTTAAATAATTAAACCACCTTGACCCAATCTCCATGCGCCACCTCACTTCCATTGCACCCATTTGGATTCATGAGAAGGAACTTCTCATGAATTTTTTTCTCATGCCAAGCCCTCTCCACGCCCCACTTTAATATGCCAAATGGATGGATAAGGATGATTGGTTGGCCATTCAAATTCAAAATAAAGTTTGAATTTGAATGGGCAATCAATCTTTGCACCTTATCCCTTTTTTTACGCCCTATTTATTACATGAGAAAAAATTTCTCATGAAATCACTCCATGCATAATTTAAGCCATGCCTCATGCCTTTAGTGGATAAGGGATGAGTTGGTGTCTATTTGAATTCAAAATTTGATTTGAATTTAAATGTGCAATTACTCATCTTTATCCTTTCTTTTGGATAAGACATTTGACGTTGTTATAAAAGGAGGAGAAGAGTGGGGCGTGCAAGAAGATTTTTGGAGAAAAATTCTAGGGCGTGAGAAGTCTTGTGCATGAGAAGGAAGTCCATATCCTTTCAAAAGAAAAAAAAAGAAAAGAAAGAAAAGTGGGTGCAAGGTTTTCGGTGAATTCCCTAGTGTTTTAACCTGAGGTTTGGAAAGTGAGAAAGTGAGCTACGAGTATCGTGAGCCCACAAAATCTCAGAGAGATCTTCAACATCCTCTCAAGCATGTCTGTTGATGATCTGAAGCATCTAAAGAATCGACAGACATCGATCGAAGGAGTTCGATCAGCATCCACCGTCAAAAGAGCTCTACAACGAGCTAGCACTCGTGAGGAGTCGATCAGATCGGGAGCTTCGTGTGGACGATCCGCAGAGGTCAGACACACTGTGTGGCTATGTCGCGATGATCAGACTCTTCCGATGGTGATCAGATTGCGGCGATCTACTATCCGCGCAAAGGTATTGTGTTCTGAACATATTACAGTAAAGTGTTTACTGTTCGAATTTGAATTTCAAATTTAAATGAATGCATGCTATATATCATATTTAGATCCTAGTGTAGGATAAATTCATGTTAATTAATTATATTAATTAATATTTTTTCACTATAAAATCATAATTTTAAAAAAGTTTTAAAATTACCATTTTACCCCTATACTGAATTATCCCCACAAAATGGTATCAGAGCAGGTTCTTAGATATGATATATATATATTTGCATGCATAGATTAAGTTGTAATCTAAAAATTTAAATTTGAAATTTGAAATTTAAATTTTAAAATTTAAAATTCAAAATTCAAAAATTTGAAATTTAAAATTTAAAATTTAAAATTTGGTTGAAATTTTAAATTTGAAATTCAAAATTTAAAATTCAAAATTTGAAATTCAAAATTTGAAATTTAAAAATTTGAAATTTAAAATTTGAAATTTGTTTGAAATTTAAAATTCAAAATTTAAAATTTAAAATTTAAAATTTAAATTTTGAAATTGGTATATTTAGATATACTTGATCCAAGTAGCAAGTAATCGAATTGGGTAGGTTGCCATGGCCGTCCGGTCATAGGAGAAAAGCAGGGTTTAAAGGCCCTCTCCTCCCATTCGATTGGATCTCCTATGGCGGTAGGGGTGCCGCTGTAATTATATCCCATGCAGATGAAGTAGCAAAAGGAATTAATTGTAAAGGTTCAATTGTAAAATTTATCATGAATGTGTTAGATTAGATCTAAAAGAATATTCATGATTTATTTTGATTGAATTATTTTCTATTATGTAATTAGCAATAGGATTGCTATTTATGAAATGTGCTGATCTATTTGTGAAATGAGTCAACATATTTGGTGAACAAAAAATAAAATCTTTCAAATTTAAAAATTATTTTCGAAATATCAAACCCTGACCCATCAGCCCAAATACTTAATTAAAAGAATTAAGTGTTATCTAGTAGGTCTAGAATTGTGAATTAAGACCTAAGACAATTGCATAAACTTGTGGATCAATGGGTTAGATGGATTAGGTCCATAATTGGATTAGACCTAAGGTTAGCTTAAAGAAATGGACTAAATTAAAGTAATTGATCAAATATAATCAAAAGTTGAATTAGATTAGGTCAAGGATACTCTAGACTCAACTCCAATAGTTGTAGTTGAATGGGTCCATGTCTTTAACTAGACCAAGATGGACTTAATTCATGGCTACGCGGTGGAACCCTATTTAATAAGTTGATCAAATTAAAACTAATGAACCGGTTGGTGTCTAAGGTAAGTTTGATATTTTGACCAGTGGTTTTTAAGCAGGAGCTACTCGCAGTGATTCGATCTCTGACGAGTTAATGGCTTATCCCCACCACTAATCTCACTTACCTGGCCAACCTGGTGAATTAGGTTTTGATTAGATTACTTGGTGATTAGGGCTCACCCATGTCATTAAGTAAATCAGTTTGACTGATTTAGGTGCTCTTAATGCCAGCTTTAATTAAATTCTTTTTTAATCTGATTTGGTGAAGTCAGTGGGAGGATTGAAATTGGTTGGATTTTTTTTTCTCATTAATCCTTTAATAAAATCCTCAAAAATTATTAGGTCCCTAAAAATGATTAAGTTATATTGATAACTAAGTCATAGCCTCCCATTAAGTGAGTGATAATGAGTCCATTAGTTTAATAATCATTGGAGGCCCAAAGGCCTGGTGCTTATTGACTAATGGAATTATCATTCATAATATGATAATTTGTTTTGAGTCTTTCTGATGGTGGTCAGGTTGGCCGGTCAAAGTCGGGCCTGATCATTTTTTGGTCCGATTCACCAAATCAAATTATGTTAATGGTTAGACCTAACCAGATCTTTTCAGTGGAGGCCAAAGCCTATTGATTAGGTTCTAGGGCAAAATTAATTACTAGAAGTTGTTTAGAGAAACAACTGGTTATGAACCTACCCATAGATGCACATGGGTTGACCAACCAAAGTTGGGCTCATGTGTAGTCTGTGTGGATTCTAGTATCCACTAAAGAATTAAAGTAATTTCTCGAATTGGAGGTTGAGGCTACCAGTTCAAAAAAATACTGGAAGAAACTTTAGACTAAAAGTCCGAGTCTTTAGTATTTATGTACTAATAGAGGTCTGATTTTTCTTTATGCAGCTATGGCCACTACCCTGTCCCTCCGGTCATTATTAGATAATGATGAGCTCATGGGACCTAATTTCGATAACTGGTATCAAAAATTAAAAATCATCCTTGAGCATGAGCGGATCCTTTATGTAGTAACGGATCCGGCACCTGAGGAGACAACCTTGAACGTTAGAGGGATGGTCCGAGACAATTATCAGAAGTGGCTCAACGATCGCATCACCGTTTGGTGCATTATGCTGGCGGTAATGAATGATGAGTTCAGCCACAGGTTCGAGAATGCCCAGCCACAGGAGATGCTTCAAATGTTGAACGACTCCTTTGGCACGCTTGACGACGTTGAAAGGCACAAAACTAGTTGTGCCATTTTTAATGCTCGAATGAGGGATGGAGCCTCAATCACTGATCATGTACTGTACATGATCGAAATGATGGAGCGCCTAACTAAACTAGGCTTTCCCCTGCACAAGCAGCTCAGTAAGGATGCGATCCTTAATTCATTGCCCAAATCCTTCCTCCCCTTTCTTACTCATTTTTGGATGACAAAGCCTGCAGTGAACTACCACGGTTTGTTGGGATTACTGCAGAACTTTCAGAAGGATCACCAGCTCCATAAGGAGTCGGTGAATGTTGTGGGAGGGTCTTCTTCTGGTCATCGACCCTTTAAGAAAGGGAAGAAGAAGAACAAGAAGAAGAAGAATAACAAGGTCAAGCTGCATGCTGGGACGTCTGCACAGAGTCAAACCAAGAAACGCAAGCCCGACCAGAGCCAGGCAGAGTGCTTCTTTTGCAAGAAGCGGGGGCACTGGAAGAGGAACTGTCCTCTATACATTGCCTCCCTGGACCTGAACAGGCCGAAGAAGAAGCAAGGTACTTATATGATAACACCTTGCAATTTTTTCATTTATGATACTACTCCTGGGTATTGGATACCGGAAGCCCTTATCATATTTGCAATTCGATGCAGGGTCTGCAGGTCAGTAGGAGATTTGATGAAGGCGATAGATTCTTGAACGTTGGAGATGGAAGCAAAATTTCAGTTCTAGCATTAGGAATCATGAACCTTGTAATCAATTCTTGAAATATAATTCTGAGTGAATGTCACTATTGTCCAAGCTTTTTATTAAATATTATTTCTGTAGGCCTTTTGGCCATGAACGGTTATCAATTTTTAATAAAAGAAAATATTTGCAATATCATTTTGAATAGTGTTACAATGTTTGTTGGACAACTTAATAATGGAATTTACTTTCTATCACAACTTGTTAATGTGGTTCAAACCTCCGGTAAACATCCTAGAATAGATAATGTGTCAGAAGTCTATCTTTGGCACTATAGGCTAGGTCATATCAATAAGAACAGGATAAACAGATTGGCTCAAGAAGAAATTCTTGAAGTAGGTGATTGTGAATCACTTCTAACCTGTAAGTCCTATCTTCTTGATAAAATGATCAAATCACCTTTTACTAGAAAAGGTGAGCGAGCCAGTGAACTCTTGGGTTTGGTACATTCTGATGTATGTGGACCCATGAGCTCAAGTGCAAGAGGTGGATATTTCTACTTCATAATCTTCACAAACGACCTATCGAGGTATGGGTATGTCTATTTAATGAAGCATAAATCGGAGTCATTTGAAATATTCAAACTATTTCGAAATGAGGTAGAAAAATAAACTGAAAAGTGTATTAAAACTCTTCGATCTGATCGAGGAGGTGAATACCTTTCCAATGATTTTCTGACATATCTTGGAGAGAATGGGATTCTCTCTCAGTGGACTCCTCCTGAAACACCACAACATAATGATGTATCTGAAAGGAGGAATCGGACCTTGTTGGATATGGTTCGATGCATGATGGGGTTTGCTGGTCTGTCGATCTCTCTCTAGAGATATATGCTTGAATCGGCTTGTTACCTTCTAAATAGAGTTTCGAGTAAGTCTGTAACCAAAACGCCATATGAGATATGGATAGGACGTAAGCCAGTACTCTCGCACCTTAGGGTTTAGGGGTGTCCGACTTATGTTAAACATTTAATTACGGACAAGCTTGGACCTAGGTCTGACAAGTGTAATTTTATAGGGTACCCAAAAGAGACCAAAGGGTATCACTTCTACCTAGCTGATGAGCAAAAAGTGTTTGTCAGCCTTAAGACAATCTTTTTGGAAAAGGAGTTCCTTGGTGAAGGGACTGTTGCCTCTAAGGTTGAACTTGATGAAGTTCGGCAGGTGAAAAAATCGACACAAGTTGCTGAACCTGAACCAGATTTGGTTAGATCAGATCCGGAGCCCATTGTTCAAGCACCCTTAAGGCGATCTGGTAGAGTACCACGTCAACCGGATAGATACTATGATTTCTTGGTCCAGAATGGCGATCCTATCGAACTTGATGAAAACGATGAGGATCCGATCACCTACATGGATGCAATGCAGAGACCCGACTCTGAGAAATGACTGGAGGCCATAAAATCCGAAATGGAGTCCATGAAGGTCAACGATGTGTGGACATTGGTTGACCCACCCGAAGGAGTAAAACTCATAGGGTGTAAGTGGGTCTTCAAGAGGAAGAGAGATGCAGACGAAAAGGTGAAAACCTATAAAGCCTGTCTGGTTGCCAAGGGATATCGTCAACGTTATGGTATAGACTATGACAAAATATTTTCTCCTATGGCAATGCTCAAATCCATTCGGATTATGCTTGCGATAGCTGTCCATCTGGACTATAAAATCTGGCAGATGGATGTGAAGACAGCTTTTCTAAACGGAGAGCTGGATGAAAAGGTGTATATGATACAACCTGAAGGATTCACATCCACTGATGAGTCTAAGGTGTGCAGACTATAGAGGTCCATTTATGGACTTAAGCAGGCATCTCGGAGTTGGAACATACATTTTGATAGGATGATCAAGACGTATGGCTTCGTTAAGAACGGAGAAGAGCCCTGCATTTATAAGTGGGCTAATGGTCTAGTAGTGGTATTTCTTGTATTGTATGTGGATGATATTCTCTTAATCGAGAATGATGTCCCTGTATTATAGGGAATAAAGATTTGGCTGTCGTCACAGTTCTTCAAGAAGGATTTGGGAGAAGCTTCCTACATCCTAGGGATGAGGATCTATAGGGATAGATCTAAAAGGTGTGTCGTCATAGTTTACAGACTCTAGTTTCCAGTCTGATCATGATGACAGCAAAAATGTGTCGGGATTTATTTTTACCCTTAATGGTGGGGCAATCTGCTGAAAAAATTTCAAGCAGCACACAGTGGCTGATTCAGTTTGCGAGGCGGAGTATGTCACTGCATCAGATGCTGCCAAAGAAGCGGTGTGGCTAAAAAAATTTATCATCGAGCTCGGAGTAGCACCCTCCCTTGTTGGTCCAGTTCTGCTCTACTGTGACAGCTCTGGAGCCATTGCTCAGGCGAAGGAACCAAAGGCACACCAGCGGACGAAGCATATTCTGCACCACTACCATCTCATCTGAAAAATTATGGATCGAGGTGATGTCGATCTTCAGAAGATCGACGAGAAGGAGAACCTGGCTGACCCATTCACTAAAGCCATTGTGGTGAAGGAGTTCGACAACTACAAGTCGAAGATGGGTATTAGATACTGCACCGATTGGCTTTAGGCCAAGTGGGAGATTGTTGAGAATAGTGTCCCAAAGCCAATCATCAGTCTGTTGACGATTGTGCTTATTTTTTTATTTGTACATGAATTATGAATTAATAAAAATTATTTTGATATTTTTCATCACAAAATGTTTCATCTTCTAATGAACTCCTATGTTGTGGTGAAGTCCTTAGGACTATTTAGACTCGACAAAGGAGGATTTATCGTTTAGTCCTTAAATCTGTTCGTGACCAAATGATACATTGTTACCAAGGATGACAATATTTATCAAGCATAGGTCGTTGTGTGCCATATAGGTTGGTTGTCCTCTTAACCAATGAGTATGGAGACACTAGTATGGCATACAGGTGAGATGTAAGGGTATATCTGCACTGAACGCGACCGACTCTGGAGCTATTTCTTCTGTCAAGATTTGCTCCGATGGAATATGGGTATAAATATCCCTCCGACCTGAGACCGCCACAGTGACTTGCAAACAACTCACTGCACTTAAGCACTGGACTACCTAAATTTTTAATTCAGTGACGGAAGGCTGCTGGGTGTAGTCAAGTACTTGACTTGTCGGTGCGTGTGTCAAGATGGGATTGACCACTCCAGTTTAGGAGTTGTGTACAGTCGTGTTTCAATTTAGCAAAACTTTGGTCAGGGTAGTCCTTGTGAGGAGTCACAGGACTGTTTGAGTTGAACATAATTCGGATGATCTGATCAGGGTTGACAGTTTAACCCTGAGTCATCCTAAACACAGGGGTCAAAAGGATGAATTATATAGTAACCATATTCATGTAGGTTCTGAGTATTGCGATTGTGACTCTTTGACCTATCCGGACGTCGGGTACCATGCTAGATGGTCACTTTGATTAGTACAGGAATTGGTTCCTGTGCTACCGGCTTAGGTTCGAACCTGCGGGGTCACACACATTAGAGGTTCCTATCTGATCTGATGGCTGATGTAGAATCCTACATATTTGAGACTTAGTGATCGAGAATCAGGATTCTCTGATCATGAGTTTCACACATCATGGGTACCGGAGTCAAGAGTCCCACTAGTTGGGATTTTTCGATCAGGATTACATATCGATGAATTCTGATGCCTGATTGCCCATCGGATTTGGACTCAGTATTTATGAGAGGTTTAATTAGTGATTTGATCGCTAATTAACTCAATTTGATTGAGTAATTATTTTTGGATCAAGTCCAATTGAATTGGATTCAGTTGGGTTTGACCCGATTAGGTTAAGAGTTGACCTAATCGTCGAGATGGTTTGATCCCTGATTTGATCAGGGGTTGGGCTTACTCAATTCTTGATTTAATTAAGATTTTATTGAGCCTAATTAAGCTTAATTAAGTTGGGTTTGAATTAGTCTAATTGGGCCTAACTTATTTGGTTCAATTAGGTTGGTTTAAATAATTAAACCACCTTGACCCAATCTCCATGCGCCACCTCACTTCCATTGCACCCATTTGGATTCATGAGAAGAAACTTCTCATGAATTTTTTCCTCACACCAAGCCCTCTCCACGCCCCACTTTATTGTGCCAAATGGATGGATAAGGATGATTGGTTGGCCATTCAAATTCAAAATAAAGTTTGAATTTGAATGGGAAATCAATCTTTGCACCTTATCCCTTTTTTTACGCCCTATTTATTACATGAGAAAAGGTTTCTCATGAAATCACTCCATGCATAATTTAAGCCATGCCTCACACCTTTAGTGGATAAGGGATGAGTTGGTGTCCATTTGAATTCAAAATTTAATTTAAATTTAAATGTGCAATTACTCATCTTTATCCTTTCTTTTGGATAAGACGTTTGACGTTGTTATAAAAGGAGGAGAAGAGTGAGGCGTGCAAGAAGAAGATTTTTGGAGAAAAATTTTGGGGCGTGAGAAGTCTTGTGCATGAGAAAGAAGTCCATATCCTTCCAAAAGAAAAAAAAAAAGAAAAGAAAGAAAAGTGGGTGCAAGGTTTTCGGTGAATTTCCTAGAGTTTTAACCTGGGGTTCGAGAAGTGAGAAAGTGAGCTACGAGTGTCGTGAGCCCACAAAATCTCAGGGAGATCTTCAACATTCTCTCAAGCATGTCTGTTGATAATCTAGAGCATCCAAAGAATCGACAGACATTGATTGAAGGAGTTCGATCAGCATCCACCGTCAAAAAGGCTCTACAACGAGCTAGTACTCGTGAGGAGTCGATCAGATCGGAAGCTTTGTGTGGATGATCTGTAGAGGTCAGACATGCTGTATGACTGTATCGCGATGATCAGACTCTTCCGACGGTGATCAGATTATGGTGATCTACTATCCGCACAAAGGTATTGTGTTCTGAATACATTACAGTAAACTATTTACTATTCGAATTTGAATTTTAAATTTAAATGAATGCATGCTATATATCAAATTTAGATCCTAGTGTAGGATAAATTTATGTTAATTAATTAGATTAATTAATATTTTTCGACTGTAAAATCATAATTTTAAAAAAAAATTAAAATTATCATTTTACCCCTGCACTGAATTTTTCCACATAAAGTCCGTCTGGTTGTCAAGGGATATCGTCAACGTTATGGTATAGACTATGATGAAACATTTTCTCCTATGGCAATGCTCAAATCCATTCGGATTATGCTTACGATAGCTGCCCATCTGGACTATGAAATCTGACAGATGGATGTGAAAACAGCTTTCCTGAATGGAGAGCTGGATGAAGAGGTGTATATGATGCAACTTGAAGGGTTCACATCCACAGATGAGTCTAAGGTGTGCAGGCTACAAAGGTTCATTTATGGACTTAAGCAAATATTCCAGAGTTGGAACATACATTTTGATAAGACGATCAAGACGTATGGCTTCGTTAAGAACGGAGAAGAGCCCTGCATTTATAAATGGACTAATGGTCCAGTAGTGGTATTTCTTGTATTGTATGTAGATGACATTCTCTTAATCAGGAATGATGTCCCTGCATTACAGGAAATAAAGATTAGGCTGTCGTCACAATTCTCCATGAAGGATCTGGGAGAAGCTTCCTACATCCTAGGGATGAGGATCTATAGGGATAGATCTAAAAGGTTGCTTGACTTATCCCAGTCCACGTACATTGATACTATGCTGAAAAGGTTCAGCATGGAGAATTCCAAGAAAGGCTATCTACCAATAGGCCATGGAATTTCTCTCTCAAAGAGGGATTGTCCGACAACACCTCAAGAGAGAGAGCGTATGGGTAGAATTTCATATGCTTCAGCAGTGAGATCTATCATGTACGCCATGCATTGTACACGACCAGATGTGGCATACTCACTAGGGGTAGTGAGCAGATACCAATCTGATCCAGGGGAGAATCATTGGAAGGTTGTTAAAACTATCCTGAAGTATTTAAGAAATACTAAGGACCAGTGGCTTGTTTATGGTGAATCGGACTTGAGACTTATAGGGTTTATAAACTCTAGTTTTCAGTCTGATCATGATGACAGCAAGAGTGTGTCAGGATTTATTTTTACCCTTAATGGTGGAGCTGTCTGCTGGAAAAGTTCTAAGCAGCACACTGTGGCTGATTCAGTTTGCGACACGGAGTATGTCGCTGCATCAGATGCTGCCAAAGAAGCAGTGTGGCTGAGGAAATTCATCATCGAGCTCAGAGTAGCACCCTCCCTTGTTGGTCCAGTTCTGCTCTATTGTGATAGCTCTGGAGCCATTGCTCAGGCGAAGGAACCAAAGGCACACCAGCGGACGAAGCATATTCTGCGCCGCTACCATCTCATCCGAAAAATCATGGATCAAGGTGACGTCGACCTTCAAAAGATCGATGGGAAGGAGAACCTGACCAATCCATTCACTAAAGCCATTGCGGTGAAGGAGTTCGACGACTTCAAGTCGAAGATGAGTATTAGATACTGCACCGATTGGCTTTAGGCCAAGTGGGAGATTGTTGGAAATAGTGTCCCAAAACCAATCGTCAGTCTGTTGACGGTAGTGCTCCTTTTTGTATTAGTATATAAATTATAAATAAATAAAAGTTATTTTGATATTTCTTATCACAAATTGTTTCATCTTTTAATGAACTTCTGTATTGTGGTGAAGTCTTTAGGACTATTTAGACTCGACAAAGGAGGATTTATCGTTTAGTCCTTAAATCTGTTCACGACCAAATGATACGTTGTTACCAAGGACAACAATGTTTATCGAGCATAGGTCGTTGTGTGCCATATAAGTTGGTTGTCCTCTTAACCAAGGAATGTGGAGACACTGGTATTGCATACAGGTGAGATGTAAGGGTACATCTGCACTGAACGTGACCGACTCCGGAGCTATCTCTGCTATCAAGATTTGCTCCGATGGGATATGGGTATAAATGTCCCTCTAATCTGAGACCGTCACGGTGACTTGCAAGCAACCACTGCACTTAGGCACTGGACTACCTGAATTTCTAATTCAGTGATGGAAGGATGCTGGGTGTAGTCAAGTACTTGACTTGTCGGTGCATGTGTCAATATGGGATTGACCACTCCAGTTCAGGAGCTGTGTACAGTCGTATTTCAATTTAGCAAAATCTTGGCCAGGGTTGTTGCTCCTAGATTGATTTTGATGATTACAAAGCAGATTGAAGGGATACAAATAATTTTAAATTGAAAAAGTCCTTATGCTCTTCAAGGGTAAAATCATAATTTTACTAAAATCCTAATTTGATAGTATCATTTGGTAGAACAAATGATTAGTAATCTATTGATGAAAATTTCATTGTGTTTGGACTTATATTTTTGAAGTTTTGAAGGTTTGATGTGCATGAGTCGACTCATGAGTCAACTCATGGCACTATGAGCTGATTGGCACGCAAAAATTCCCCTTGGCACGCTAGTTTTCTGGCTTGGCACGACCTGTGAGTCGACTCATGAGTCGACCCACAAGGTATGAGTCGACTCATGAGTCGACCCCTGCTGATTTGAGCCAAGAATTTCCAGAAACTCATTCTCTGGTCTTTGCAACAGAAGTCGACTCATGAGTCGACTCCTGATGCATGAGTCGACTCATGAGTCGACCCCTGCGATGGAAAATGTCAGCAACGGCTATTTTTTTGCCCATTTTAATTACCTTTTATGCTTCCTAAAATTGCTCTAACGGCTCTTTATCTGCCTAAATTGTTTTCTCTTGCTTCTATTGCTATAAATTGTTTCAAATGGTGTGCTTTATCGCTTCACTTTATTTCTTTATTATATCCTTGCATTCCTGCTTTAGGTAATTAATATTGAATTAAAATCTTTGTCTTGTTCATCATAAGTAATTAATTAAGTCCAAAATTTTTAGAAACTCAATTCACCCCCCCTCTTGGGTTGCATAGCTGGGCAATAAGTGGTATCAGAGCCCAGTGCTCTAGCCCTTCTTTGATCTAACAATCAAAGAGCCAAAGATCTATGGCAACCCATGTCGGTACTTCTCTAGCCGAGGGGCAATCTACAAACCGACCTCCACTTTTCAATGGGTCTAATTACACCTATTGGAAAGCTCGGATGAAGATATTCATACAAGCTCTTGACTATGATATGTGGAGTATCATAGTGAACGGTCCTCACACACCCACCAAGATTATAGATGGTGAGGAGTCAACCAAACCCGAAAAAGAATGGGATAAGGTTGACAAGAAATTGGCACAATTAAATGCCAAAGCCATGAATGTTCTTTATTGTGCACTAGATGCAAGTGAATTTAATCGTATTTCTACTTGTGCATCTGCTAAAGAAATATGGGATAGGTTAGAAGTAACTCATGAGGGAACAAATCAAGTAAAAGAGTCTAAAATAAACATGCTTGTACATAAATATGAATTGTTTAAAATAGAACATGATGAGTCCATAACTGCTATGTTTACTCATTTTACTGATATAATTAATGGTTTGAAGAGTCTTGGCAAATCTTATACTAACAGTGAACTTGTAAGGAAGATTCTCAGGTCACTGCCAAGAACTTGGGAAGCCAAGGTGACTGTCATCCAAGAAGTAAAGGACTTGAACACTCTACCTCTAGAAGAGCTTCTTGGATCCTTGATGACTCATGAACTTAGCATGAAGCAACATCAAGAGGATGAAGTCAAAAAGAAAAGAATCATTGCCCTCAAATCCACAACTTCGCCTGATTATGAAACGGATGACTCTGAAGATGAAGAACAGGATGAAGAGATGGCACTCATCACCCGAAAATTTAAGAAGTTTCTAAGAAAAAGGAAACAGGGGATGAGAAAGAAATTCACAAAAGGAGAACAAAGCAAAGAAAAAGAGAAAGATCAACCCCTTATATGCTATGAGTGCAAGAAGCCGGGACATTTCAGATCCGAATGTCCACAACTGAAGAAAGGTCCAAAGAAGTCCAAAAAGAAGGCAATGATGGCTACTTGGAGTGCGAGTGATGACTCAAGCTCCGACGAGGAAACCTCAATAGAACAAGCCAACCTGTGCCTGATGGCACACGAAAATGAGGTAACTTCTGAATCCACTAATGAATTTACTTTTGAAGAATTGCATGAAGCATTCTATGATTCAATTGATGAATTAAAGAAACTAGGGAAGAAAAACAAAGAACTAAAATTGGAAAATCAGTCCTTAGTAAAACAAGCTGAAAACCTTTCAATTGAAAAATTCACATTGATTCAAGAAAATCAAAACTTTAAGGATGAAATTAACAAGCTGAAATCTATAGTAGATAAGTTCACCTTGAGTTCAAACAAACTAAATATGATCCTTGATAATCAGAAAGCTATATATGATAAGGCTGGACTTGGCTATAAACCCCTGAAGAAACAAAAATTTCTGAAGGATATTTATGTAAATTATTCAAGTAACAAGTCTACAAATATTACTTGTTTCAAATGTGGAAGAATAGGATATAAATCATACACATGTCTTATTAACAAATATGCAAACACAAAGAAAATATGGGTTCCAAAAGGAACCATCTTGACTAACCTAAAAGGACCCAAGAAAGCTTGGGTACCTAAGACAGAAACTTGACCTTTGCTTGCAGGTGTGTCTAGCATCCCAAGAAGGAAACAGGAAATGGTATCTTGACAGTGGATGCTCGAGACACATGACTGGTGATGAATCACAATTCATCATGCTTGATGCTAAGGATGGAGGGATGGTCACCTTTGGAGATAATGGCAAAGGAAAGATCATCGAGATAGGTAACATTGATATCACTCCCTCCAAATACATTGAGAATGTTTTATTAGTTAAAGGTTTAAAGCATAACTTACTTAGCATTAGTCAATTCTGTGATAAAGGGTATAAAGTAGTTTTTGAATCATCTGTTTGCATTGTGACTAGTCCTATTAACGATGGCATTAAATTTATAGGACATAGGCATGGCAATGTTTATATGGTAGATTTGAATGATTTAGCCAAATTAGACATGCAATGCCTAGTATCCTTGAATGCTAAAGTTAATGAAACTAGTTGGCTGTGGCATCGTAGACTTGCACATATTAGCATGCATTCTCTTTCAAAATTAATTAAGAAAGATTTAGTTCTTGGTTTGCCAAAACTAAATTTTGAAAAAGATAGAATTTATGATGCATGCCAATTAGGTAAACAAACTAGAGTTTCATTTAAATCCAAAAATACTGTTACAACTTCTAGACCTTTAGAGCTCTTACATATGGACTTATTTGGACCAACAAGAACCACTAGTCTAGGAGGAAAACGATATGGATTGTAATAATAGATGATTACTCTCGTTTTACTTGGGTTTTCTTTTTGACACACAAAAATGAAACTTTTCAGATTTTCACTAAACTTCACCAAAAAGTCACTAATGAAAAAGGGTTTTCAATTCAAAATATTAGAAGTGATCATGGAACTGAATTTGAAAATCAAGATTTTGAAAATTTTTGTGATGAAAAAGGAATTGGCCATAACTTCTCTGCTCCTAGGACACCCCAATAAAATGGGGTAGTTGAAAGGAAAAACAGAACCTTAGAAGAAATGGCCCGTACCATGCTTTGTGAAAGCAACCTTCCAAGATATTTTTGGACGGAAGCAATTAACACAGGATGTTACATTTTAAATCATGCTTTAATTAGATAATTTTTAAAGAAAACCCCCTATGAACTTTGGAAAGGAAGAAAACCAAATATTGCATACTTTCATATTTTTGGTTGCCGATGTTTTGTATTAAATAATGGCAAAGAAAAACTTGATAAATTTGATGCAAAATCAGATGAAGCAATCTTTCTAGGTTACTCCTCCACTAGTAAAGTATTTAGAGTTTTCAACAAAAGAACTTTAGTAGTTGAGGAGTCCATACATGTTGTTTTTGATGAATCTAACGATCTTCCTTCAAGGAAGAATGAGGGTGTTGATGATGCAGATCCACTAATAGAAGGTATGAAGGAGATCACTCTGAAAGATTCAGCAACTCCAAAAGACAAGGATCAAGAAGACGAACAAAATGAGAGAGGTGAAGAAATTCAAGAACAACCTCAAGGTACAGATAACCTACCCAAGGAATGGAGGTATGTTCACAACCACCCTAAGGAGTTAATTATTGGTGATCCTATGCATGGGGTAAAAACCCGTTCTTCACTTAGAGATGTAGTTAATCATTGTGCTTTTGTATCTCATCTTGAACCTAAAACTTTTGAAGAAGCTGAAAATGATCATAATTGGATTAATGCTATGCAAGAGGAACTTAATCAATTTGAAAGAAATAATGTTTGGACCTTAGTATCAAGACCTAAAGATTATTCAATAATTGGCACAAAATGGGTCTTTAGAAACAAATTAGATGAGCATGGAAATGTAATTAGAAATAAAGCAAGACTGGTTGCTAAGGGATATAATCAAGAAGAAGGAATTGATTTTGATGAAACTTTTGCACCTGTTGCTAGATTAGAAGCTATTAGACTTCTACTTGCATATGCTTGCTTTATGAAATTCAAGTTATTTCAAATGGATGTTAAAAGTGCATTTTTAAATGGATATATTGCTGAAGAAGTATATGTAGAACAACCCCCTGGATTTGAAAATCATGCTTTTCCTAATCATATCTTTAGATTAAATAAAGCTTTATATGGATTAAAATAAGCACCTAGAGCATGGTATGAAAGGCTAAGCAAATTTCTACTAAATAATGGTTTTACAAGAGGTAATGTAGATACAACCCTATTTATTAAAAGAAATCAAAATGATATGCTAATTATACAAATTTATGTTGATGACATAATTTTTGGGTCTACTAATGAATCCCTTTGTCAAGATTTTGCTAAGCTTATGCAGGGGGAGTTCGAGATGAGCATGATGGGAGAACTCACCTTCTTTCTCGGACTCCAAATCAAACAATCAAAAGAGGGAATCTCCATCACCCAAAGCAAGTACACCAAGGAACTACTCAAAAGATTTGGAATGGAGAACTGCAAACCAATTGGCACACCAATGAGTCTCTCATGTAAGCTTGACAAGGATGATGAAGGTAAATGTGTAGACTTAAAATACTATAGAGGTATGATTGGCTCATTATTATATCTAACTGCAAGTAGGCCTGATATCATGTTTAGTGTTTGTTTATGTGCTAGATATCAATCTAATCCTAAAGAATCTCATTTAAATGCTGTTAAAAGAATCCTTAGATACTTAAATGGTACTCAAACTCTAGGGTTATGGTACTCTAAGGACTCACAAATCAATTTATTAGGATATTCAGATGCTGATTTTGCTGGATGTAAATTAGATAGAAAAAGCACAAGTAGAACTTGCCAATTTCTTGGAGTTAACCTAATCTCATGGTTTAGCAAGAAACAAAATTCGGTGGCACTGTCTACGGCTGAGGCCGAATACATTGCAGCCGGAAGTTGTTGTGCTCAAATCTTATGGATTAAGCAATAACTCGAAGACTTTGGAATCAAACTTAATGAAATACCAATAAGATGTGACAACATAAGTGCCATAAATCTATCTAAAAATCCAATTCAACACTCAAGATCCAAACATATTGAAATAAGACATCATTTCATAAGAGAACATGTTCAAAACAAAAATGTAATTCTTGAATATATTTGCACTGAAAATCAATTAGCTGATATCTTTACAAAGGCCCTTAGTGAGGATAGATTCTGTGAAATTAGGAGAAATCTAGGAATTCTAGATCCATATGCCTAAAATTTTCTCTCAATTTTCAAGAATTGATGTCAAATATTCTTAGAGCTCAATTTCCAACATTTACCCTGATCCCAAAAGCTCAAGTTTTTCATTCTAAAAACTTATCTTTGAGCAAAATTCCTTCTCCCAAAATTTCAAATTTTTCTGGAATTTATTCACATTTTCTCTGATTTTCTGAACTTCATGAGTCGACCCCCATGAGTCGACTCAATGGCAAACTTGTAAATCCCACCAACTTCCATCGGGTTCATTGTTTTTATAAAGAACCCTGTTCGTGAGATGACTCATCGTCCTCCTTCCAAAAGCCGTCTTCTCCAACTCTTTTTGCTCCAAATCCAAGGATTAATTTTGAGGCAATTCTCTCTCCTTCTCTCCACCAAAAATCGCCTCCTTGGAAAAGGATTTTTTGTGCTTTCTCGCATTGCTTGGCGCGGTTGGAACGTGCCCTAGCACTTTATCGAACTTCCAAAATTCACTTCTTTTCTCCACCAAAAATCTCTCTTTACTCTCTTGTAATCCCTCCTCCACTCAATTCAAGTCTCCTTGCCTGCTACTATAGTGGATATGGCTCCAAAGATGAAACTTCTCTAAAGAAGAAAATCAATCCGTGAGCCTGAAGAAATTGTTCAAAAGAAAAGGCATGCTCAGTCTTCAACTGCTTCCACTCCAGTTTCAGTACCTGCTCAAGGTCCCTCTCAATCCTCCATAAGCCCCAGTGTGAATCCTCTTTCTGATAGAAAAGTAGAAATCGGGAAAAATATAGATTTTCGGTTCTTTGAGAAAGAGGGCTTTACTTTTGCAAGTAAGATTAAAAACCAAGGATGGGAACTCTACTGCTCCCTTAAGGAAGTCACCTATGTTGACCTAGTTAGAGAATTCTACCAGAACCTACATTATGGAAGTGGGTCAGTGACTTCAACTGTCAAGGGAATTGATATCTGCTTGGATTCTAGGATATTGGGAGAAATACTTCAGTTGCCTAGTGAAGGATACTCACATATGGAACTCCCAGTAAAAGAAGAGGGGATCAAAATTATCTTAGGAGAAACTTATTCAGGAAGTTTAAACAAATTGGAAGCAAAGATTTTGTCTATTGAGATGAGGATCCTGCATCAGATGGTAACAAAGCTCTTCTTTCCTAGGAGTGGTAGGCATGATCTACTGTCTGATAGAGTTCTTGACTTGCAGGGGCAAGTCCTTGCTTTGGCCCATCCCAAGCCACAGGAGTCAACTATTGAGGTCACAGACCTCACTGCAGAGGCTGGCAGGCTCAGAGGAGCACTAGAAGGTGGATATGAATTACTGAGGAAAGAGATCCGAGGATCGAGTGAGCATGCTACCACTCAGTTCACTGCTCTACTTCAATCTGTTTCCAGAGCACTGAACGTACTTGATTCTATCAGACTCACCCTTTCTGTTCAGTCCTTAGCATCTCAGCGTTCTCAGCCTCCCAGTTCATCTCGTTCTCCTGCTCGTGCCAGAGGCAGACGGGGTAGAGGACGCACTTCTGATCCATCAGCTTCTCATACCATATCTGATGACTCTGATCCATGACTTGTCTTGATCATTATTAGATCCTAGGTGTTAGTGTCTTGTTTTAGGATCTGTACTTTGGGGCCATGTATTGACAATTAGCTGGTTGATTATTATAATATGAACTATGTATTGAAACAATTATGATATTAATGGAATCATCTTTTACTTATATTTCTACCTTTTGTAATGGTGTTGATCATATTTTGATTAAATATATATTCTCCTTGTTGAAATATTGTCATCTCTTTGTTGTTGTTTGCTGTTGATAATTGCTATATTAAGGGGGAGCAAACATCTGTGATAAACTCTAAAGGGGGAGAAATTAAAGAATATTTCAGAAAAAGGAGAAGTTAACCATGTCTGATGATGTCAAAAAGGGGGAGAAATTAAATAAAAAGCAAAATCCTAAATTATAAGAAAAAGGAGGAGAAATTAAACAAAAAGTAAAATCCTAAATTATAAGAAAAAGAGGGAGAAATTAAACAAAAAGCAACTCATTAAAAGCAAAACCCTAAATTATGAGAAATTTGGCATCAAACAGAAATTAAACAAAAAGCAATTCAATTATGAGCAATTAAAGAAAAAGCAACCCATCAAAAGCAAAATTACAAATTATGAGAAATTAATTGAAGAATTTAAAGAACAATATCAAAAGTACAATGCTAAGTACAATGCAATTATGTAACTTTTAAATTACTTTTTTACATATGCTCTGATTAACTTTAAAAATTTAAATATGCTCTGATATACTTCAAAATTCCAACTTACTCTGATACATCTTAAAATTTTTTTAACTTGCTCTGATACATCATAAAATTTATTCTGATACATTATAAAATTTTCTCTGATACATTGTAAAATTATTTTTCTTGCTCCGATACATTGCAAAATTTATTTTTGCTCTGATATATCTTAAACACAAAATGAGATAATACACTTTCAAAATCAACTCTTAAACATGCTTTGGCACACATAATTATTTTATGTATCAATAGAAATTAAAGCACATAATTAATTTTTGCTCTGATGCTAAAACTAAAATCAAATGAAAATAGGCAAATTTTCAAAATACAACTTGCTCTGATAACAAAAATAAGTTTTCTGCTCTAACACCAAAATCACATATTTCAATGAGCATATCTTCAAATCTTTAAGAAGATGGACAAACTATTTTTGTATATGATCATTTATATTACATGCCAAAAGAATCTTACTCTTTTCAAGCATATAAATGTATAATGCATTCTTTTAAAATTATTGATTCACATAAATGCTTTTGTTCAAATATTTTATCATCATCAAAAAGGGGAAGATTGTTGCTCCTAGATTGATTTTGATGATTACAAAGCAGATTGAAGGGATACAAATAATTTTAAATTGAAAAATTCCTTATGCTCTTCAAGGGCAAAATTGTAATTTCACTAAAATCCTAATTTGATAGTATCATTTGGTAGAACAAATGATTAGTAATCTATTGGTGAAAATTTCATTGTGTTTGAACTTATATTTTTGAAGTTTTGAAGGTTTGAAGTGCATGAGTCGACTCATGAGTCAACTCATGGCACTATGAGCTGATTGGCACGCAAAAATTCCCCTTGGCACGCTAGTTTTCTGGCTTGGCACGATCTGTGAGTCGACTCATGAGTCGACCCACAAGGCATGAGTCGACTCATGAGTCGACCCCTGCTGATTTGAGCCAAGAATTTTCAGAAACTCATTCTCTGGTCTTTGCAACAGAAGTCGACTCATGAGTCGACTCCTGATGCATGAGTCGACTCATGAGTCGACCCCTGCGATGGAAAATATCAGCAACAGCTATTTTTTTGCCCGTTTTAATTGCCTTTTATGCTTCCTAAAATTGCTCTAACGGCTCTTTATCTGCCTAAATTGTTTTCTCTTGCTTCTATTGCTATAAATTATTTCAAATAGTGTGCTTTATCGCTTCACTTTATTTCTTTATTATATCCTTGCATTCCTGCTTTAGGTAATTAATATTGAATTAAAATCTTTGTCTTGTTCATCATAAGTAATTAATTAAGTCCAAAATTTTTAGAAACTCAATTCACCCCCCCCCTCTTGGGTTGCATAGCTGGGCAACAAGGGTAGTCCTAGTGAGGAGTCACAGGACGGTTTGAGTTGAGCACGACTCGGATGATCTAATCAGGGTTGACAGTTTAACCCTGAGTCGTCCTAAACACAGGGGTGAAAAGGGATGAATTATATAGTAACCATATTCACGTAGGTTCTGAGTATTACGATTGTGACTATTCGACCTATCCGGACGTCGGGTACCATTGCTAGATGGTCACTTCGATTAGTACAGGAATTGGTTCCTGTGCTATCGGCTTAGGTTCGAACCTGCGGGGTCACACACATTAGAGGTTCCTATCTGATCTGATGGCTGATGAAGAGTCCTAATATTCGTGGACTATGAGTCCTATGTGTTTGGGACTCTATGATCGAGAATCAGGATTCTCTGATCATGAGTCCCATACATTTTGGGTATCGGGGTCAAGAGTCCCACTGGTTTGGGACTCTTCCATCAAGGTTTCATATCGATGGACTTTGATACCCGATTTCTCATCAAATTTGGACTCAGTATTTATGAGAAATTTAATTAGTGATTTAATCATTAATTAACTCAATTTGATTGAGTAATTATTTTTGGATCAAGTCCAATTGAATTGGATTCAGTTGGGTTTGACCGATTAGGTTAAGAGTTGACCTAATCGTCGAGATGGTTTGGTCCCTGATTTGATCAGGGTTTGGGCTTAGTCAATTTTTGATTTGATTAGGATTTTATTGAGCCTAATTAAGTCTAATTTAGTTGGGTTTAATTTAGTCTAATTATGCTTAACCTATTTTAATTAGGTTGGTTCAATTAAGATTAAACCACCATTTGAATTCAAATCCCTACGCCACCTCACATCTCTGCACCCATTTGAATTCATGAGAAGCAACTTCTCATGAATTTTCTCTCACACAAAGTCCTTCCCATGCCCCACATTTGTGCGCCATATAGGTGGATAAGGATGGTTGGTTGGCCATTCAAATTCAAAAGAACGTTTGAATTTGAATGAGCAACCAATCCATGCGCCATGTCCTTATCCTCTTTAGCGCCCCATGTTCTACATGAGAAAGTGTTTTTCATATAATCTTTCCATGCACAAATGAAGCCACGCCCCTTCTCTTCTCACACCCAAGTGGATAGGGATGAGTTGGTTTGCATTTGAATTCAAATTTGATTTGAATTCAAATGTGCAACCACTTATCTTTATCCTCTCACACGGATAAGGCACGTTCTACATTGTTTTAAAAAGAGGAGAAGGATGGGGCGTGTGTATAATTTTTTGAAGAGAAAGCTTGGGGTGTGAGGAAGCCTTGTGCATGAGGTGAAGGTCCAAAACCTTCCGAGAGAAAAAGAAAGAAAAGAAAGAAAAGTGGGCGCAGGGTTTTCAGTGAGTTTCCTAGGGTTTCAGCCTGGAGTTCGAGAATTGAGAAGGTGAGCTACGAGTGTCGTGAGCCCACCAAATTTTAGGAAGAGCTTCATCAACCTCTCAAGCACACTTGCTAATGATTTAGAGCATCCGAGGAGTCGGCAGACATTGATCGAAGGAGTTCGATCAACATCGGCCATTGAAAGGGCTCTACAACGAGCTAGCACTCGTGAGGAGCCGATCAGACCGGAAGCTTCGTATGGATGATCCGCAGAGACCAGACACACTGTGTGACTGTGTTGCAATGATCAGATTCTCTCGATGGTGATCAGATTGCAGCGATCGACTATCCGCACAAAAGTATTGTGTTCTAAATAGAGAATAGTAAATTATTTACTGTTTAAATTTGAATTTCAAATTTAAATGAATGCATGCTATATATCATATTTAGATCCTAGTATAAGGTAAACACATGTTAATTAATTAGATTAATTAATTATTTTTACTGTAAAATAATAATTTTGAAAAAGTTTTAAAATTACCATTTTACCCCTGTACTCAAATTTCATTTCAAAATAGGCAGATGAAGGAATATTTTATTCCTTCCACCTATAAACCATCGACTTGTATGCACTTACTTGATATCCCTATAAGCCATGATGAGATCAAATCAACCATAATTCAGATGCTCCTATCTTTTTATGAAAACACCAATGAAGATCCTTACAAGCATCTAGATGAGTTCTTAGAAATCTATTTCATGATGAAAATTTAAAATTTTATTGATGATGCACTTAGACTGACCCTATTTTCCTTCTCGCTTAAGGACAAAGTCAAGTACTGGCTTGGCACAATAGGGAGACCGATCCGAATATGGGTTGAAATGTAGCATAAGTTTCTTAAAAAAATTTATCCTATAGGTCGAACCAACACCATGAGGTGAGCCATCACTGGATTTGCTCAGCTTTCAAGGGAACAAATTTATGAGTCATGGGAGAGACTTAAGAAACTTCTTAGAAAATATCCATACCATGATCTATCTAAGTGGCAAATTGTTCAAACTTTCTATGAGGGTTTAGGTGACCAATACAAATAGATGGTAGATGCATCATGTGGAGGTGCATTCATCAGTAAGAGTGAGGATGAAGTCTATACTTTGTTTGAAATTTTGAGTGAAAATTCGATCAATCATGCTTCATTATCCTCCTACGAAAGATCAATTCCTCGCCAAAAATAGAAAAAAATTTTTGAAATCAAGCAAGCAGACTCTATTTCTAAGGTCGATTTGAACCTAATAGCCCAAAAATTAGATAAAATCGACCTTCTTGCTCAAAAAATAGATCAGTTCCTAATCTTAAGTCAACAATCTCCTGCGTAATACATACAACCTTCCAATTATCAAGAGATTTGTTCTATCTGTGTTAGCCCAGCCCATCATGTGAGTGAATGTCCCACAGCTACACAGTTTCCACCTTTTATCTAAGAACAAGTTCAAGCTGTCCAAGGTTACTCCAAGCCTACCAATGATCCATTCTCTAATACATATAATTCAGACGGGAGGAACCATCCTAATTTTTCTTGGAGACCCCAACAGACTCAGGCTCAAATCCAAATTCCTCCGATGCAAAACTTTCAGAATAGGTTTCAATATCAGAATTATGCCTATAATAGAGGTCAGCCTAGTCAACCTACCTAGCTACCATATTACAATCAGCCATCATATCCACCTCCTCAACAGACCAATCTAGCCGACGATAGATTCAATCAACTCCAACAATTGATTATGACCCAACAGCAATTTATCGCTAGGCTAGAAGCACAAATAGGATAATTAGCTGAGTCTACTATGAGGAGAGAATAAGATCAATTGCCAAGCCAACCAGTATCAAATCCTAAGAATAACCTATCCACCTACCAACCATCTGGATTTAGTCATCAATCCAATGTCCTACCTAAGAATTCTCAACTTGAGAACGCTAATGCAATTACTGAACTTAGAAGTGGAAGGATTCTTAAGGATCCATATCCAGACCAGGTGAGAGAAGCTAATACTGATGCTAGCCAAAATAAAAATTTGCAAAAAAAGGTTAGTACTGAGACTAACCCAATAAAAGAATCTGAGCCCAAAATTGTTACTGATCTGAGCAAAAAAGACAAAGAAAAGAAGAGAGCACATGAGTTATCTGAGATATTTAAACCAAGAGTCCCATTCTCTTCAACCCTAGAAGCCGGTTCTTCTCGTAAAAAATAAAAAGCATACAATGAGAAACTAATGGAGTTGTTTAAGTAAGTTCACATTAATCTACCCCTCCTCGATGCAATTCAACATGTCCCGGCTTATGCTAACTTTCTTAAAGAACTTTGCACCCAAAAGCGTGAGCATGAAAAATAGAGATAAGTATGCTATCTGAGGATGTTAGTGCAGTCCTGTTGAATCCATTATCTCAGAAAATGAAAGATCCTGATGCTCCTTTGATTTCATGTGTTATAGGAGGCATCACCTTTGACCAAGCCCTATTTGACTTAGGACCTAGTGTCAACCTACTTCCAGCCTCGATCTATGAAAAATTTGAAATTAAAAAACTGAAACCCACGATATTTGTTCAGCAATTAGCCGATAAATTTATAAAGATGCCACGTGGTTTGATTGAGGATGTCTTAATTAGAGTGAATCAATACTATTTTCTAGTAGACTTTCTTGTACTTGATATGGAACTATCTCAAGAGCTGAATCAAAATCCCATAATTTTAAGTCATCCATTCCTAGCCACTGCCAATGCCAACATCAATTTTAAAACAGGAGCCATGGATATTTTTTTTGGGGATCACAAGGTAAAAATTAATATTTTTAATACCTCAAAATACACTCAGAAGGAGAAAAATTGTTCAGTAATTAATTTTATAGATGAAATCATTGAAACTAATTCCTCTTTTGAATTAATAAAAGATAATTTTTTGAATGAATCAATTGAAGAAATTCAACTCCAGAAGGTTAATTCCTTGTTTGATTCACCTCACCTACCTTATCCATTTAAATTTGTCAATCCAATATTTGATACGGGATAAGTGAGGTAAAATTAGTATAGTCTGATTGAAGATGATAAACTTAGCAGTTTCTGGGAGGTAACCCAGTTTTTAGCTTTTTCTTTTGCTTTTGCTTTCTTTTGCATTTTGTTTAGGTTAATCAAGTCTTGCTTCGTATCTTTTGTAAAGATTTGAAGATAATATTGGCTAAGTTAGGAGGAGAATTAATTTTGAAAAAACTTCTAAATCAGGTGACATCTCTCCTTTTTCTTCCTTTTTGCATGCACCCTTCATTTTTCCTACTCCATTGAGAACAATATCGATTAAGTTGCAGGGTGAGAATAAAAATTTTTAAAATTTTTTAAGTCCTCAAATAAGTTAGTATTTAGCACTTAAGCACCTGATTATATTTAAGAATCAAGTTAAACTAAGTATTTTTAAAAAAAATTGATGTACATACTAGAGAGTTTGTGAGATATTGAGGGATCAAGTATTAAAAAAACTCAATAAAGAGTTAAGTTTAGAACTTAAACAGTTTTTTTTTGAGTATTTCTAAATTTTTTTACCAGCATCAAAGAAGAGTTTACTTCTTATGGGCTTGTGTAAGATAACTATATGTTTCTTCATATATTAAAAAAAAAAAATTCAAGTACTTCATGCGAAGTAACCAGACCTCTTTGCCTAAGCATTGAGTTTTACGTCAAAAGGTATGAAGGACAAAGAAGCTTGTTGTAAAGCTAGTTTTAACTCGTAGACTATTTGATTCGAGTAAGTAGGTCCGAGGGGTATTCTATACCTAGTGCCCTAAAGTCACCTGGTTTGGGAGTCATTGGTTGAAAACTCGCTACATGGGTCAAACAAAAAACTTAAGAGGTTAAAACACTTAATAGCAATACAACATTAAAAAAAATCAATAAATGAATGATGGAAGTAACAATATACTTATCTATATGAAGGTTAATGATTTAGAGATAAAGGTAGGAATAATTTAGAAAAGTTCAAAAAATATTTAATATTCTTAGTTTAACTCTTATATTGATTAATATTAATACCTCAATGACATACTTCACTCATACTCTACTGAACATCAGTGACCCTTTTTAAAGTTGCTGGATGAAATTTGAAACTTTAAGTTAAATGGTACTTGATTCTAAATTCTTTCTTTACTCGAGGATGAGTAAAGTTCAAATTGGAGGGTGTGATAAGTACCATATTTTTATATTTATTTTAGATATTTTTAATATTTATGGTGCTAACATATTCTAAAAAACTTAATTTCATAAATAAATTAAATTTTCTTACAAAAATATATAATTTTAAAAAAAATAAAATTAGAGCATATTTATGAAAAATAGATATTAAGTTAATTGAGTAATTTAAGCACTAACATAATGAAAAAAATTTTAAAAATTTAATGCATGTTTTTTTTAATTTTTTAGGCAAAAATTAGAGCTAAAATCAAGTAAAAATATCTTTAAAATAATTTTTATAGCCTTCGATGCACGATGGACCGATCGCTCGGTCCATAAATTCAGAGGTGCGGTCCATCGAAAATGATTCACGGTCTATGGCGCGGTCCACGATGAGCGAATGCTTTTTCGCATGATTCGATGGCCCAAATTCATCCCGAACCAGATCGGACTGCTACTGTTCATTGCCGGTTGAAAAGAAGAGAGGTTTTGCACGATCAGACAGTCGAAACTTTATCCATCGCTCGATCCGACGGCTAGTATTCATCCCGACGGTGTTAAAGAGATAAAAAGGTATGATCCAATGGTCGAAAATGAATTTGGAGCATAATCGGATGGCTGAGAACGTCTCTGACTGTGATAAGGACTTAAACATGATTTTTTGGAGCAATCTGAGCAGTCCATTGAAGATCTGACGATCAAAAAAATCCTACGGATACTATATGATTTTTAAAGATTTTAGGACTCCTTTTGTAATCAGAAAAAGGTAAAAAATTTATCTATAAATAGAAAATCCATAAATAAGTCTCAAAAAAAAATTAATAAAAAATTAAGAAAAAACTAAAAAAAATTAGATAAGTTTAAAGATCCAAGGAGAAGAAGAAGAAAAGTCGGTTCGCTCTACGGAATACGAAAGAAGAAGGAGAGGTCATCAACCATCTTCTCAATGAGGCTGGACTGATCAACTTTAGATTCTTGTTATAGTTTTATTTTTATTTTATTTTATTATTTTTTTAAATTTTTTATACTTAAATTTTAATTTCAATTAATGAAAAATTTATTTTTTTGCACTTTAAATTTTTGTCTTTTATTTTTTTACAAGTAGATGCTAGGATCTAGTTAGTAGGTCTTAGTACCAATTTATTTTATGCTCTTTAAATTCTTATTATTTATTTTTATTGCAAGTAGGTGCTAGGATCTAAATAGTAGATCTTAGTACCTAATTTATTTTTCACACTTTTATCTTTTATTTTTTGACTTAAATTATTTTTTATCAAAATTTTATTTTTTTATAAAATCAAAGATTTTAAATTAAAATTTTATCTTCTCTGTGGATTCGACCCGACTCACTACTTTCTATATATTTTTAATTTTTATTGAAGTCAGAATTAGATTGATAATCACGGTGTCCTAACAACATCGTGATCATATCAATAGGCTAGTCAAAATTAATTTAGATATAGAAAGAAAAATTTAATCTAAAGATAATCTATCTCAAAAGTACGAACCGTATCCGTAGATCACGACTCGTCCCAAAAGTTATAAACTATTTCAGATTAAAATCTTATGCAAGAAAAATAAAGATTCAAAGGATGTAGCAAAGAAAACAAATCTTTATTACATATTAAAAAGTACTACAAAAAATTTCAAAAAAAAAATACTGTCAAATTAAAATTACAGTGATTTCCTAAGATAAGATGATTAGCCGAATATGAGAATGCTTCTCGTTGAAATCGTCATCATGGAGCTCTAAGGACTTCCTTCCAACGGTCTTGGAGTAGGGATCAAGAGCAGAAAGAGGAGTTTGCTTGGAGAAGAGAAAGAGGGAGAGAGATTGCTTGAGAGAAAGAAGGCTTGTGATAGTGGTATAGAGGTGTAATGGAAAAGAAGAGAGAAAATATTGAGAGTTTTATTTGAGAGGAAGAGAATTGGCTTGTGCAAAATATGGTCGTGTAGGGGTCTTTTTATAGATGTTTAGGGAGAGGAGTGTGGCCCTGTTTAGCAGTACGAGACTAAGAAAATGGGTAGAATCCCATGTACTATGAAAAAAAGTCCTGGTCAAAATCAGTGTTGAAATCCCATTCATATTCGATCCTTTAATCGACTCAGAACTTTGTTAAAAATCCCATGAACAATGCCGCACCCACCTGCTTCCTTGTCTTGCGAATCGGGTTGAACCGCGCCCGCCAACCCGCATGGAACAGCGCCCAAAATCGGCTCAAAACAGCCTTCAGCATTGCAGATCCGCATGCGAACCGAAAAACCTGCACCCGCAAGCCACCAGACCCGCCAGGCCACCCCAAACGCACGTACGCCACGATAAAAGACCAAACTCACTGTGCGCATGGACCGTGCACAGACCCGACGCACGCCAGTCTATAAGCTGGTGGTAGATCGGGTATTGTTCTTGTGGACCTCCCGTGGACCACTATCTAGATTTTTGGGCCGTGAACCGTGTGTGGACCATGCGGTTAATTGGGTCAGGCCACGGGTTTTTTTTTTCTTCTTTTTATTTTTTATTTTTTTCTTTTCCTTTTCCTTTGGCTTCGGGTCTTCATTTGGCATCCAAATTGAGTCTGATTTACTCCAAATTTTTTTTTTGAATCTATAAATCGAGCTTCATAATGATGGTTTTCTTTTCTAAAAAAGATAGGAAGAAGCATTAAATTCTTAATAAGTAAGAATCAATTAAATATAATTTGATACTTCATGTGGCTTAATTTAAGTGTTTATTACATCGCCCCACTTAAATTTTGCTCATCCTCGAGTAAAGAAGATAAATTAGCAATGTGTACCGACTTAACCTTGATTTAAAAGTTATCTTAAGCCTCCTAAAGGCAACTGATATCCAGTCAGACTATTAAAGAAATACTTCATTGGATTACTAATTCGATCCAATTAATAGTTGAATAAAATAAAAAAAATAATTTTTTTTATTTTTTAAAGAATATTTATATGTACGGTCAGTGTAATATTCTAACCATTTAAGATTTTTAATTGACTTTTGTAATAAGCTTTAGGTCAAGGACTCCCAAGCCAGTTGATTTTAGGATATTAGATGTAAAACATCCCTCAGGCTTACTGATTCGAGTCAAAAAAGCTATGAGTTAAGACTGACTCTACAAGTAGTTTCTTTATATTCTTATATTTTGACGTGAATAACAATGCTTACTGAGACGAAGGAGCACGATTACTTAATGAGATATGCTAAAAATCTATTTTATTAAGGTAGATTTTTTGCATATTTTGACCTTTCCACTTATACCGCCATGAAGTAGATTCCTCATCGAGATCAATGGACAGAAGATTTTGGAATCACCCTAAAATTTTTTTCTGGACTAAACTTTACCATTTATTGGATTTTCTTAATAATTTTTCTCTTAGTATCTCTAAAATTATCTAGACTGTTAATCAATTATTGATTAAAATACTTAATTAATTTTTAATCAAGACAAAGTTTAGGTACATAAAGCTAATTCTTTCGGATCATATTTGAGGACTTACTTAATTTTAGTTATTCTCCCCTCTAACTTAATTTCTATTATTCCTAATGGAAGAAGACAAAAATATTTATCAAAGAAGGATACCACCTGATTTGTTGTGGGCTGCAGGTCCATCATTATACTCCAAGATGTTAATGATGAGGTCCCCCCGACTTGGCTAGTTGTCTTTAGTAGATTTCTTAAAAAAATAAAATAAAAATAAAAATTAGATAATTAAAAAGATAAAATACTGGGTTACTTCCCAACAAGCGCTAAGTTTAAGGTCTTCAGTCAAACCAAATCAAAATTTATGATAGTTCGTAGACCGATTCAACTAGATCTAAAGACTCGATTTGTTCTCCATCCCTTATACCATCCACGTAATGCTTCAACCTCTACCCATTAACCTTAAAAGTATTTTTTTTATTTTGGATCTTTAATTTCTACAGCTCCATAGGATAAAACTTAGGTTACAATAAATGGTCCATCCTAATGTGAGCGAAGTTTTTCAAGGAATAGTCTTAATCTAGAATTAAAGAGCCATACTTTTTTATTAGGTTTGAATATTTTTATTAAATTGATTTTATCATGATAAGCTTTGGTTCGAGCCTTATAAATTTTAGCGCTCTTGTATGCCACATTGCATAACTTTTCTAATTCATTTAATTGAAATTTCCTTTTTGATCCCACACTTTGCATATCAAAGTTAAATTTTTTTATTGCTCAATATGCGTGGTGTTCTAATTTTACTGGAAGATGATAAAGTTTTCTAAAAATAAGTTGGTAAGAGGATATTTCTATAGGGGTTTTGTAAGCAATACGGTAAGCCCATAGTGTATCATCTAATCTCTCTGACCAATCTTTTCGATCGGGCCTAACAGTTTTCTGTAAAATCTTCTTTATTTCTCTATTGGAGACTTTCACCTATCCACTAGTCTGGGGGTGATATGGGATGGCTATCCTGTGTGTTATTCCATATTTCTTTATTAAGATTTCAAAATGTCTGTTTGCAAAGTGCATACCCCCATCACTGATTATGGCCCTAGGGCAATCGAATCAACTTATAATATTCTTTTAAATAAACTTATTACCATCTTGTGATCATTGGTTCATGTTGTTATAGCTTCTATCCACTTAGAAACATAATCTACTGCCACCAAAATATACTCATAACCATAAGAGGAAGGAAAAGGACCCATAAAGTCAATTTCTCAAATATCAAAGATTTCTACTACTAAAATCGGGGATAGAGGCATCATATCTTTTCTTGAAATATTTTCTATTTGTTAACTTCTTAAACAATTATGGCAAAAATCATGGGCATCCTTAAAAAGTGTTGGCCAGTAAAATCCACTCTGCAACACTTTTGCTACAATTTTTCTTCCACTAAAATGTCCTCCACAAACTAATAAGGGGCAAAAAATTAGGATATTTCGATATTCACACTCAGGGACACATCACCAGATAATTTGGTCTGGGCAAACTTTAAATAACTCTAGTTCTTCCTAAAAATAGTATTTTATTCGAAAAAAAATCTATTTTTTTCTTGTTGGGTCCAGCCGGATGGAACTTATCCTATTGCCAAGTAATTAACTATGTGTGCATACCAGGAAAGATTATTAGAAGATGCTGAGAAGAGTTGTTCATCAAAGAACCGATCTCTAATAGTTTTATTATTATGTTCTACTAAGATCTTTGAGATATGATCTGCTATCACATTTTGGAAATCCTTTTTATTTAAAATTTTCAAATCAAATTCTTGTAATAAAAGGATCCATCTAATTAGCCTAGGCTTTGTATCTTTTTTGGATAATAGATATTTCAATGCTGCATGTCAGAGTACACTAAGACCTTAGAGCCCAAAAGGTATGACCTAAATTTATCTAGGGCAAACACAACTACAAGCAATTCTTTCTTGGTTGTGGTATAGTTTAACTGAGTGTCTGAGAGAGTTTTGCTTGCATAGTAAATCACATGAGATTTGTTATTGAATTTCTATCCTAAAACTACCCCTATCGCATAATCGAAAGTATCACACATAATTTTGAATGGTAGGTTCCAATCTAGTGGTTTGATAATTGGTGTAGTGGTTAATGCTTTTTTTAATGTATTATCGACATTCAGACAATCTTCATTAAAATCAAAAGAAATTTCTTTAGCTAAAAGATTACACAATAGTTGTGAGATTTTGCTAAAGTCTTTAATAAAGCATCTATAAAATCCTGCATATCCTAAGAAGGATCGTACTTGTTTAATCGAGATTGGGGGTGGTAGTTTCAAGATTACATTGACTTTTGCTTTGTCTACTTCGATCCTCCGCTCAGATACAATGTGTCCTAGCATGATTTTCTCTCGAACCATGAAATGGCTCTTTTTTTAGCTTAACACCAGATTCATCTCCACACACCTTTTAAGTACTTTGGTTAAATTTGGGAGACAATCATCAAAAGTAGGGCCAAAAATAGAAAAGTCACCCATGAAATCTTCTAAAAACTTATCCACTATATCAGAAAAGATAGCCATAATGCACCACTGGAAAGTAACCGATGCATTGCACGGTCCAAAAGGCATTCTTCGAAAGGCAAAAGTACTATAAGGATAGGTAAAGATAGTTTTATCTTGATCTTCTGAGAATACAAGCATCTGATTGTATCTTAAATATCCATCCAGGAAGTAGAAGTAACCCTGACCCGCTAACCGTTTTAGAATTTGGTCAATGAAAGGTAATAGAAAGTGGTCATTCCTAGTCATGACATTGAGTCGCCTATAGTCCACACATACTCTCCAGCCAGTTGCTGCACGAGTGGGTAATAACTCACCTTTCTCATTTTCTACCACAGTGATACATGATTTTTTTTGCACTACCTGGGTTAGAGTGATCCATTTACTATCAAAAATTGGATAGATAATACCTACATCTAACCATTTTATTATCTCTTTCTTTACTACCTCCCATATGATTGGATTTAATCTATGTTGCATGTCCCTATATAGTTTGGCATCAGCCTCACAATGAATGTAATGCATGCAAATAGAAGGATCAATACCTTTCAAATCAGTAATTAACCACCCTATGACCTCTTTGTGCTCTTTGAGCACACCTACAAATTGATCTTCCTTTTCGGTGGTTAGGTCAGAGGAAATGATTATTAGAAGGGTTTCATTGGGTCCAAAAAATAAATTCTTCAGTGTGTCAAGAAGAGACTTTAACTCTAGGATAGGTGGTACTTCTAGTGATGGTACTAGAGGGCTCGATTGGGTCGCTAATTATTCATGCTTCACAGTCCAAGGGGGAGTGGTGCTAAAATTGGATGGCTCTAAAAGTGCATTTACTTCTCTAGTATACCCATCAATATCGAAATCATCCACTCCAAAATGTGCTAAACATACCTGTAAAGGGTTTGAGTTGAGCAAGATAAGGGTTTTGTCTTCTACAACTTCCTCTAGTAAATTGATCTCACCATGGTCAAAAGTGGGTGGTCCCTAGGCTGCATTAAAGATGTTCAACCTCAGCATTTTATTCCCGAAAGGCACATCCATAACCCTGGTCCTACAGTTTATGCAAGCATTGGTAGTTGCTAGGAAGGATCTACCCAGGATGATAGGTATTTGGCTGAAGTTGCTACCAGATTCCATGTCTAACACCAAAAAGTCTATAGGAAAGTAAAATTCATCTACCTTAACCAATACATCTTCTAACATTCCATGGGGTATGTTAATCGATCTGTCTACTAATTGTAGAGTACCATTGTGGGTTTCAATTCTCCAAATCTAAATAGGTCATAGATAGAGCTTGAGAGAAGGTTAACACTTGCACCCAAATCTAGCAATGCTTTCTTAATGGTTAGGTCCCCTATGACATAGGATATGATTGGGGTACCAAGATCTTTAAGTTTTGGAGGGGTTATCTGTTGAAAGATTGAGCTGACTTGTTCAGTCAAACAAATCTTCTTTGGTGTGTGTGCCTTAGTTCTTCATTTCTATGTACAAAGATCTTTAAGGAACTTGGCATATGTTGGGACTTGTTTGATAGCATCAAGAATGGATAGATTATTTAGACTTGTTTGAACAGTTCAAGCATTTCATTCATTTTGATGCCCTTTTTGTCTAGAGGCAAAGGAGATTCAAAAGCACTAGGGAATAGGGCCTTAGGTGTAGGTGTTGGGTCAACAGGTTCTTTCCTCTCTATAAATTTATTTTTATCTAGTGCGGCCGGTATTGATGATTCTAGTTCTTGAGTTGTTTCTGGCTGATTTATGGTTTTTCCACTTTGAAGGGTCATGATAGATTGGGCATGTTTGAAAAAATTCTCTGGGCTAGTGGAACTCTCAGTCATGTACTATCCCTTTGGATTACTAACAGGTTGGCTAAATAACTTGCCTTCCTCTCTCCTACTAAAAGCAATGGCTAGTTGACCAATTTGGATTTCTAGCTTAGCTATTGATTGAGTATGGGAGTGGAGGAGTTGGGTGTTCATCTCAAGCCCTTTTAATGCTTCCAACATTTTTTCTTCAAAGACAGTGTTTGAAGAAGGTTGTGGATTCTATGTATGTTACAGGTATGGAGTTGGTTTATAGGTGTTGGAGATGTCTAACCAGGATACCACCTCCACAAGATCCTTTTGATACCTTGCGTCACAGCAGAAAGAAAAAAAAATAATACAGAGAACATAATCAAATATGTGGAACAATCCAAGTACTGCCTCCATGGGACGTGCAAGTTTTATTATGAGAAAAAAAATTACAAGAAGAGAATATTCACTCTCAACTCTTTGTATACCACCCTCTCTCAACTAGAAGCTATCCTCACAAAAGCTCTCTCAAATCCCCCCAAGGAGACCCTCTCATAGGCCTGCCAGTACCAAGGTCCTCGATGCTCCCGAATGCTTCTTATGGAATGAATCGCTACATCGTACCTCTTTACAGCTGCTCTGCCTGTGCTCTACTCTATCTTCGATCCCTTGTCGATGCTCTGCAGGGTCTGCTCTATCCGCTGCGCATACTCGGAGCTCTATCAGACTCCTTTTGATGACTGCATGAGCCTCCTCTACATTGATGCCTCCGCTCATGACTCTCTACCGCATCTCTGTATCTATCTATCAGTTCTGTTCACCCACAGCCTCTTAAAGGCCCTAAAACCCAAATTGTATCAGAATCAAATTCATGATTGGACTCCTGTAGCTTCTCGACCATCCGATCATGCCTCAGATTGAAAACTGACCATTGGATCGCATCC
Organism: Elaeis guineensis; assembly: GCF_000442705.2. Classification (NCBI taxonomy): domain Eukaryota; kingdom Viridiplantae; phylum Streptophyta; class Magnoliopsida; order Arecales; family Arecaceae; genus Elaeis; species Elaeis guineensis. Next base: position 39,491,136 of record NC_026007.2, on the reverse strand, counting down.
CATCGCATTGGATCATGCCTTTGATCTCCCTAGCATGGCTCATAGCCATTTGATCATGACTGCGATCATCCAAAACCATCCGATTATGCATCGATCCATGAGAACCCATCATGGACCGTGAGAAACACCTCCAAAACGTGCCCGATCCATGGTGGATTGCAAGAAACTGGGCAAGAAATGCTCACTTGGTCCACGCGAGTCACCATGGACCAACAGTCCATGCATCGCATGTGTACCATATGAGGATCTTGCATGGGCCGCACCTGTGCGTGCCCACCTAGGCCTGGGCCGCACCCGCACGTGCACCCGCCTGGGCCTGGGCCGCGCATCGCATGTCCGCATGCTAGGCCATGCACTCACAGTTGGCCCACATGTCATCGTGCACGATCCTCTACTGCGGCCTCCGTCAGCCCGCCTCCAGCCTCCGTCACTTCAATCTCCATATAGACTTTCCTTATGCGTAACTTTACCATCTGGACTCTGTTTAGGCTGTTCTTGGGTTCGTTGGACTTCGTTCGTCATCTTGGACCTCACTGGGAGCTCTTTGTGGATCGAATCTTGAGACATATTTTCTACCAATCTCCACCTCAACTCGATATTCGGCCTCCATCTGACTTTAAGAGCTTCTAGATCTCCTGGCCCCCATGTCTTGGGGCAATCGTCTACTACTCATGGATAGGCAAACATAAGAGTTGAACCAGGCCACTCGATTCCATCTCCATCATATACTGTACGCACCTCACAGCACCCCTGATCTGAGACCTACATCGCTCATCTTCTCGAGTCTCTCATCCCATACCCGATCCATCTCTATTTGGAGCTCCACCTCACACTGGGCTCCCACTGACATTCTCTATGTAGACGGCTCCTCTTTGCATAAAAGAGCATCAATCAACCCTCCACGATCAATCTCTACCTTGATTGCACCTGTCTTCTCCATCTTCAATCTTGCTCACCATCGCTGCAACCTACACTGTAGTATCACCTTGCTCTGATATCAATTATTGGAGATGTCTGGCCAAGATATCACCTCCACAGGATCTTTTTGATATCATGCATCGTAGCTGGAAGAAAGAAAAAAATAATATAAGAAACACAATCAGGTATGTGGAACAGCCTAAGCACTGTCTCCATAGGATATGCAAGCTTCACTATGAGAAAAAAAATTATAAGAGAAGAACACCCACTCTCAACTTCTGTATACCATCCTCTCTCAACTAGAAGCTATCCTCACAAAAGCTCTCTCAAATCTCTCCAAGGAGACCCTCTCACGGACCTACCAATATCAGGATCCTCGATGTCCTTGGATGCTTTCTGTGGAGTGAACTGCTATATTGTACCTCTCTGCAGCTGCTCTGTCTAATGCTCTACTCTGCCCCCGATCCCTTGTCGATGCTCTGTAGGGTCTGCTCTATCAGCTGCGCACACTCGGAGCTCTATCAGACTCCTTCTGATGGTTGCACGAGCCTCCCCTGCACTGATGCCTCCACTCATGGCTTTTTGTCACATCTCTGCATCTGTCTATCAGTTCTATTCACCCACAACCTCTTAAAGGCCTTAAAACCTAGACTGTATCAGAATCAGACTCATGATCGAACTCCTGTAGCTTCTCAACAATTCGATCGCTCCTTAGATCAGAAATTGACCATTGGATCTCATCCCATCATATCGGATCATGCCTCTGATCTCTTTGGGATGGCTCACAGCCATTCGATCACGACTGTGATCATCCACCCGATCATGCATCGATCCACGAGAACCATCATGGACCACGAGAAATGTCTCCGAAATGTGTTCGATCCATGATGGACTACAAGAAACTAGGCGAAAAATGCCCACCCGATCCATATGGGTCGCCATGGACCGACAGTCCATGCACCGCACATGGACTGTGTGAGGATACCGCGAGGGCCGCACCTGCACGCGCCTGCTTGGGCCTGGGCCATGCCTACACGTGCACCCACCTGAGCTTGGGCAATATGCCTATGCATCCGCATGCTGGGCCACATGCTCGTGGTTGGCCTGCACACTGTCGTGCGTGCTCTCTCCACTATGGCCTCCATCGGCCCACCGTCAACCTCCATCGCTTCAATCTTCATGCAAACTTTCTTCGTACGTAACTTCACCGTCTGGGCTCTATTTAGGCTATTCTTGGGCTCGTTGGACTCCGTTCGTCGTTCTGAACCTCACTGTGGGCTCCTTATAGATCAAATCTTGAAGCATATTTTCTAACAATAGGCTCTCTTTGAATAACTTGGTCTTGGCATTAGGGGCCTAGCAGCAAGTTGTTGGGTCCAAGAAAAATTAGGATGATTTCTCCAACTCGGATTGTAGGTGTTGGAGTAAGGGTTGTGTCCAGATCTAAAATTTTTCTGAGCTTGTGCTTGACTGACTTGTTCATATATAAACTCAAAAAATTGGGGTGCAGCAGGACAATCATAAACAATATGTACAGGACTCGAACATATTGAACAAACATCTATTATAGGTGTGGGTGGGGTGCTGGTGGGCATCACTTGTAGTAATCGATCTAATTTTTGAGATATTTCATCTACTCTACTGTGGATGTCTGTTGAACTACTTTTTCATAAATCTCACCTCGTTTAGGTCCAGTTATGGGAGGATCTCTTCTGGCAGCAGACATGTAGTACCATGAATTTTCACTTAGGATTTCAAACAACTACCAGGCTTCATGTTCATTGTTTAGCATGAAGGTTCTACCACAAGTGGCATCAACCATTTATCGGTGCTTCTCTATCAAGCCATCATAAAAGTACTAGATTTGGGTACAACGTGGTGAGGATACTTTCTAATTAGTTCTTTTAATCTCTCTCAAGTTTCATGAAACATTTTTCCATCCAATTGGAAAAAACTAGTTATGGCCTCATGGATTTGGTTAGTCTTTTCTATTAAAAAGTACTTTTTGAGGAATTCTCTTTGAAGTTGATCTTAGGTTGAAATTGTTATGGTATCTAATGAGTTCAGCCAATATTTGACTTTGTCCTTCAATGAAAAGAGAAATAATTTTAGCCTGAGCGCGTCATCAAAGAAATTTTGAATTTTAACCATAGAATAAATTTTCAAGAATTCATCTAGATGTTTGTACGGGTCTTCATTGGCAAGTCCATAAAAAGATGGGAGCATATAGATGACACTAGATTTAATTTCATATTGTACTACCTCAATTGGAGGCATCTAAATGTAAGGAGAGTAAGTGTATATAGAAGGAGTAAAGTACTCCTTCAATTGTCTAGGTGGATCATTCTCATGGTTTTGGTCCATGTTCTTGGATCTGTTGGCTCTAAGGATTCTTTCGATTTTAGGATCTAAAGGTTGAATATCGGATTGCAATGAGCGATGCCCAAGCATAAACCCTTACAATATACCTTATAACAAACGCAAGTAATTTTTAATTTTTATAAGATTTTTTTTTCAGATTATAAAGAAAAGGATGAAAAAATTCTAAAGATGAAAGCCTATTGAGTCCTAAATCTAAGAAGTAGATGCAAAGGATTTTGGTTAGGTTTGATGTTAGTTAGCAATCAAGTTAGGAAAGCAATCCTAACTAAGGATTATTCTAGATCTAAATAGCTCCTAACTGTCAAGGTTATCTTTGAGCATTTCAAGTAACAGGTCAGCCACTTAACTGACCAGATAAGTGTAAGGTTGGTGGTGGTCCCTTCGTTGCTTTACTTAGAAACCAATTAAAATTGATCAGACAAGCGAATGAAATCAATTAAAGTACCATCTTCCTTTAGGACGTAATCTTTGAACCACTTTTCTAGACACTGGTTAAATTGACCAACCTGAACTTGGTCCAACTCTTAGGGTTCCTTGTCCTATTAAGCTCAATAGTCCTCAAGGGCCAACGTCTAATTGATTTTAGATTAAAGGCTTGGGTCAATGCAAATGTAGGATGGTGGTTTGTAGGCTAAGGGTGATAAAATCTTCATCTTATCTTGTTTAATTGGGTTAAGTGTCCTTAAAGTATTTTATAAAAATGAGATACAAAAAGTCAAGATGTCCAAGTTAACTAATACAATCAAAATTAAATCAATTGGTTTCACTTATTAAGTTTTGTGGTTAAGTCTCTAATCTCCTAAATATCTTATGCGGTGTCAGTGTAATTTTTTTTTTTTTTACAAACTCAAAGCAACTAAAATATGATCTCCGATAATAACGCTAAAATTTGATCGCTGTCGTAGATGTTAAAAATAAATCATTAACTCAAAACTATATAAATAGTAGTGAGTCAGGTTCGTATCCATTAGGATTGTATTAATTACATTTAAGTCGATTAGTTTTAGATTAGAGAGCAGGATAAAGAGTAATTAAGAGGTTACTTAAATTAATAAGAAAGCAAATAAAGAAAATTAATTAAAAATTGGATGCAAGTATGAAATGGAATTTTCAAGAACTCAATTACTCTCTTGATAGACAGCTGGTATTCTTCTTAATATGCTCTTGATTTCATATCTAATCAATGAAGATATAACCTATCTTAGAGAGCACGACTCATATCCTTGGATCACATCCATCCCTTAGAGCTATAAGCTAGTCAAAATTGATTTAGATATAATAAGAGAAATTTAATCTAAAGATAATGGTTCATCCCAAGGGTTATAAACTAGTCCAGATTAAAATCTTATACAAGAAAAAGATTCAAAGGATGTAGCAAAGAAAATAAATTTTTATTGCATATTAAAAAGTACTATAAAAGATTTCAAAATAAAAATACTGTCAAATCAAAATTACAGTGATTTTTTGAGAGCTTATCAGTGATTTTTTGAGAGCTTATCGCTGAAATCTTCATCCTGGAGCTCAGGAGCAGAAAGAGAAGTATGCTTGGAGAAGAGAGAGAGATTGCTTAAGAGAAAGAAGGCTTGTGATGGTGGTGTAGAGGTGTAATGCAAAAGAAGAGAGAAAACCTTGAGAGTTTTATTTGAGAGGAAGAGAACTGGCTTGTGCAAAATATGGTTGTGTAGGGGTCATTTTATAGATGTTTAGGGAGAGGAGTGTGGCCCTGTTTAGCAGTATGGGACTAAGAAAATAGGTAGAATCTCGTGTACTGTGAAAAAGGTCAAGTCCTGGTTGAAATCAGTGTTTAAATCCCATTCAAATTCGATCTTTTAATCAGCTCAAAACTCTGTTAAAAATCCCGTGAACAGTGCCACACCCGCCTACTTCCTCCTCTTGCGAACTGGGTTGAACCGCGCCCGCCAACTCGCATGAAACACCATCCAAAATTGGCTCAAAACAGCCTTCAGCATCATGGATCCGCATGCGATTCGAAAAACCCACACCCGCAAACCACCGGACCCACCGGCCGCCCCAAACGCGTGTACGTCGCGATAAAAGACCAAACTCACTGTGCGCGTGAATCGTGCGCAGACCTGACGCACGCCGGTCCATGAGCCGGCTATAGATCGGGTACTATTCTTGTGGACCGCTAGCTAATTTTTCTGCTGTGAACCGCGTGTGGACCATGCGGTTAATTGGGCCAGCCCACAGGGGTTTTTTTTTTTTTCTTTTTCTTTGACTTCTAGTCTTCGTTCGGGATCCAAATTGAGTCCGATTTACGCTAAATTTTTTTCTTTTGAATCCATAAATCAAACTCTTCGCAATGGCAGTCTTCTTTCCTACAAAAGATAAAAAAAAATATCAAATTTTTAATAAATAAGGATCAATTAAATATAATTTGGTACTTCAAGTGACTTAATTTAAGTGTTTATAAGTCAATTAAGATTGGCTTCTCAGATATACATGATGCATGCAAATCTATCGCTATAGCAAGTGCACTGAAAAGCACTTGCCGAAATTTTATTTAGAAAATCAATTTATAAGAATTTAAAGAAAATAAAAAAGAATAAAAAAATAATTAAGAAATTGCAAGTGAACAAAAAGGATGTGATTTTTAAGATTGAAACCAAGAGCAGATAAACACTAAGACAATTGGTTCACCAACTCAATCAATATAATATTCAAGTAATCATGCAAACTAGATCAATTTTTATTTTATGTGATGGCAGAGTCTCCTAAGATATTCACTATCTTTTGGTCCAGGTGTAGCAAAACTATCACTACTTATTAACTACTCTTTGGTCCAGGCATAATTTAAATAAGCAATGATACATTAATTTCTATGAAATCCTCTAATTAAAATACGCTGTATCCAAAGCGTACTAAAATTACTGCATGCATAAGAACTTTAATCCGATTCAAACACAAGAAATACAAATCAAGAAGCATTGACATAGAAATACTTGGTCCGAATCATCTACGGCCCTCAAAATAATTAGAAGATGGACAGTAATCTAAAAGCATTAAAAATAGATTTGCATACTCCTCATGAACAAAAATAAAATTTAGAATCCAATCATATTGAATATTGTATTTAAAAAGTGGCTACATCTTACCCTTAGCAAAAGAAACTTAGTTCATGATGAAAAGAACAAAAATAGCAAATAAAATAAAAAACATCATCTTGGAACATGCTGCATGTTGCTAACTCTGCCTCAATTTCTGCTCTTGGTGCGAAGAAAATTTGGTAGAAAAAGACTAGACCTGAAGATGAACAGTGGAAGAGAAAAGAAGATGGGCTTTTTCCTTTGTTTTTGGTCTCTTTATTCTCTGTTGGCTGTTTTTTGCATCTCAGGTCGTCCCTTTTTATAGCCTATGAAATTCTCCCATGTCCAGATAGTCCAAGAAGTCTAAAAACAACTCAAAATAGTATCCCAAACCGTATATCAGTCGAAATCAATTTTTGACCATCGGATTGCATTTAAACGCCTCAGATTTCACTTGAAACAAGCCTTATCTTAGTCGGATCGAATATCAGCCATCAGATCTCTTGATGGATGCATTTTGGACCATTGATCAATGCATCAGATATCTTCTATTTCATTTTTCTGACCGGCAACAACCACAGCCGTTGGCTTAACCCTAAAAATGACTTTCGGCCATTCGATAGCGCAAAATCGATCTTCCACTCGAATTCGTCCCATGCACCGCGATAATGTTGCCCAGCTATGCAACCCAAGAGGGGGGGGTGAATTGGGTTTCTAAAAATTTTAAGCCCAACAGATTACTTATGAAGATCAAAACAAAGACTTTAATTCAATATAAATTACCTAAAGCAGGAATGCAAGAATATAATAAAGAAATAAAGTGAAGAGATAAAACACACCACAAACACAAGGATTTATAGTGGTTCGGTGCTAACCTTGCACCTACATCCACTCCCCAAGATCCTACTTGAGAATTTCAATCCACTATCCTTTGTATTCAACCTGAATACAAAACGTCGGAAACTCCGACACTAGCTATCCCAAGCTAGAACACTTGTTTTCCGGGTACAAATAAACCCAAAACACTCCGATTTCAGGTTCGGATCAACCTTTCCTTATTTTGGAAATCTTCCAAAAACAAGAACAAAAACTCACAAAGAGTTAGAAAATTTAGATCACAGATTAATACAATAACAGCTCCTTAAATGAGCGAATATAACAATAAAAGCTTTACTCAAATGAAGAACCCCTTTTTCGGAATTTCTCAAAGTGGATGAACGCTTGAATGCTTGAGAAGAGGTTGATTGTTGATTGAAGATCTCTTGAAAGCTTTGAACGATCTCTAGATCAAGATTGAAACAATAAGCGTGAAGAATTCTCTCCTTGAAAGATCTTGCTTTTCTCTTTCACAATCTCTCTGGTATATTATGGATCTTCTCTCTTTTTCTTTTTGGATTTTTCGTTGATCTCAGGCTTTTTCTTGCAAATTTCGGATCCTCTCTTCTATTCTTCTCTCTCTTTCTCTGCTCCTCGTCTCTTTTGATTTCACGTTTGATCCGCTATTTAATCTGCAATTTCTTTCACCATTTAAAGTATTTTGTAGCATTAGAAGCAAGAGAAAACAATTTAGGTAGATAAAGAGCCGTTAGAGAATTTTTAGGAAGCATAAATGGCAATTAAAATGGGCAAAAAAATAGCCGTTGCTGACATTTCCCGTCGCAGGGGTCGACTCATGAGTCGACTCATGCTTCAGGGGTCGACTCATGAGTCGACCTCTGTTGCAAAAACCAGAGAATGCTTTTCTGGAATTTCTTGGCTCAAATTTAGCAGGGGTCGACTCATGAGTCGACTCATGCCTTGTGGGTCGACTCATGGGTCGACTCACAGGTCGTGCCAAGCCAGAAAACTAGCATGCCAAGGAGAATTTTTGCGTGCCAATCAGCTCACAGTGCCATGAGTTGACTCATGAGTCGACTCATGTACTTCAAACCTTCATAACTTCAAGAATATAAGTCCAAACACAATGAAATTTTCACCAATAGATTTCAAATCATTTGTTCTACCAAATGGTACTATCAAATCAGGATTTTAGTGAAATTACGATTTTGCCCTTGAAGAGCATAAGGACTTTTTTATTTTAAAATTATTTGTATCCCTTCAATCTGCTTTGTAATCATCAAAATCAATCTAGGAGCAACAATCTCCCCCTTTTTGATGATGACAAAATATTTGAACAAAAATACTTATGTTAATGCATTAATTTCAAAAGAATCCATTATAGGTGTATATGCTTGAAAAGAGTATGATTCTTTTGGCAAGTAATATAAATGCAAAAATAGTTTGTCCATTTTCTTAAAGATTTGAAAAGGGTATTAGATCATTTTGAGCAAGAGAAGATAAATAACTTTTGCAATGTATCAGAGCAAGAAAAATAATTTTTACAATGATATCAGAAAAGATTTTATAATGTATCGGAGCAAGAAAATTTTATAATATATCAGAGAAAATTTCACAGTGTATTAGAGCAAATGTCAGAGAAAATTTCACACTGTATCTGAGCAAAAAATATATATCAGAGAAACTTTCTCACTGTATCAGATCAAATGTTATAATTTATCAGAGAAACCTTCACACTGTATCGGATTAAATTTTATCATGTATCAGAGCAAGTTAAAAGAAATTGTAGGGTGTATCAGAGTAAAACAAATTTCTTAAGATGTATCAAGGTGAATAAAATTTCAAAAGATGTATCAGAACAAGTTTGAATTTTGAAATATATCAGAGCATAAAAAAATACTTATTTGCATTGTACTTATGATTTTGCTTTTGATGGATAACTTTTTGTTTAAGTTTTATCTGATACCAAATTTCGATACCAAATTTCTCAAAGTTTTGTTTAATCTTTCAATCCTTGTTTTTGTTTAATTTCTCCAATATTTGTTTAATTTCTTCAATATTTATTTTAATCTCTCCAATCTTTGTTTTTGTTTAATTTTTTCCTTTTTCTCATAATTTAGGGTTTTGCTTTTTGTCTAATTTCAATTTTTGTTTTTGTTTAATTTCTTTCCCTTTTTGACATCATCAAATATAGTTAACTCTTCCTTTTCTCTTTTTTTTTTTTTAAAATATTCTTTATTTTCTTCCTCTTTAGAGTTTTTCACAGATGTTTGCTCCCCCTTAATATAGCAATTATCAACAGCAAACAACAACAAGGAGAAGACAATATTTCAACATGAAGAAAATATATAACCAAAATATGATCATTACAAAGAGGTAGAAATATAGGTAAAAGATGATTCCATTAATATCATAATTGTTTCAATACATTATTCTTAAAAATAAAATTCAACCAGCTAATTGTCAATACATGGCCTCAAGGTATAGATCCTAGAACAAGATACTAACTCCTAGGACCTAGTAAAGATCAAGATAAGTCAATGATCGGAGTCATCAGATATAGGGTGAGGAGATGATGGATCAGAAGTGCGTCCTCTACCCCGTCTGCCTCTGGCACGAGCAGGAGAACGAGATGAACTGGGTGGCTGAGAACGCTGAGATGCTAGGGACTGAACAGAAAGGATGAGTCTGATAGAATCAAGCACGTTCAGTGCTCTGAAAACAGATTGAAGTAGAGCAGTGAACTGAGTGGTAGCATGCTCACTCGATCCTCGGATCTCTTTCCTCAGTAATTCATATCCACCTTCTAGTGCTCCTCTAAGCCTGCCAGCCTCTGCAGTGAGGTCTGTGACCTCAATAGTAGACTCCTGTGGCTGGGGATGGGCCAATGTAAGGACTTGCCCCTGCAAGTCAAGAACTCTGCCAGTAAGTCTCCAGACTGTATCCTCAAGCTGCTGTATCCTGATGGACTGATCTGAAATCATCTGAAAAACAGTGGAGATGTGGGGAGTAATGGTCTGATCAGAAGAGGTTGCTCCAGGTGCAAAAGAAGTACTACTCCACTGACTAGACAGCAAAGAAGCCACACGCTGTGAAATATGCTCGATCTGATCGTCAGCCAGTCTGAACTCTGAATGAGGTGCTCTGCTCTCTGGCTGATACACTGGTGTGGGCATCCTAGTAAACTCAGAAGGGCCAGCCTCAGTATCAGGAATGAACTGGGTATCTGGTGAAGCTGCCCTGAAGTCATGTACAGGAGAAGATGGACCTTCTTCTTCTACTCTGCCTTCAGTTCTTTTCTCAACTCTCTCCTCAGCTCTTTCTTCAGAGCCCTTGATCCAACCACCAACAGTCTTTGTAATTCCCATTCGGTGCAGGCTGTGTTGGTTGAAAGTGTCCACATGTGAGAGCTTGGTAGGTGTCTCCCCCTCACAGCTAACTCCAAACCTCCTGAATACTCTAGTAAGAGCCATACCATAAGGCAAGTGTGCCTTGGATCTGTTCAAAGTTTCTCTCATGGCCTCTATCATAAGTGCGGAGAGGTTTAGGGGGGTCTGAGTGATGACATGAAACATGACACATACATCTCTGCCAGACAGTAAGTCATGTCTACCACTCCTAGGAAAGAAAAGTTTTGTTACAATCTGATGCAGGACCCTCATCTCAATGGACAATAGCTTTGCTTCCAATTTATTTAAATTTCCTGAAAAAGCTTCTCCTAAGATAATTCTGATCCCTTCTTCTTTAATTGGGAGTTCCATATATGAGTATCCTTTACTAGGCAACTGAAGTATTTCTCCCAATATCCTAGAATCCAAGCATATGTCAATCCCCTTGACTGTTGAAGTCACTGACCCATTTCCATAATTTAGGTTCTGGTAGAACTCTCTAACTAGATCAACATAGGTGACTTTCTTAAGGGAGCAGTAGAGTTCCCATCCTTGATTTTTGATCTTGGTAGCAAAAGTAAAGCCTTTTTTCTCAAAGAACCGAAAGTCTATATTTTTCCCGGTTTCTACTTTTCTATCAGAAAGAGGATTTACACTGGGGCTTATTGAGGATTGAGAGGGACCTTGAGCAGGTACTGAAACTGGAGTGGGAACACTGGAAGACTGAGCATGCCTTTTCTTTCGGACAATTTCCTCAGGCTCTCGGATTGATTTTCTTCTTTGGGAAAGTTTCATCTTTGGAGTCATATCCAATAAAGTAGCAGACAAGGAGACTTGAATTCAGTGGAGGAGGGATCACAAGAGAATAAAGAGAGATTTTGGAGGAGAAAAGAAGCGGATTTTGAATGAACGGTGAAGTTCTAGGGCACGTTCCACCCGCGCCGAGCAATGCGAGAAAGCACGAGAAATCTCTTTTCCAAGGAGACGATTTTTGGTGGAGAGTAGGAGGGAGAATTGCCTCAGAATTGATCCTTGGATTTGGAGCAAGAAGAGTTGGAGAAGACGGCTTTTGGAAGAAGAACGATGGGAAGATGAGTCGTCTCACGAACAGGGTTCCCGTTATAAAAACAATGAACCCGTTGAAAGTTTGTGGGATTTACAAGTTTGCCATTGAGTCGACTCATGGGGGTCGACTCATGAAGTTCAGAAAATCAGAAAAAATGTGAATAAATTTTAGAAAAATTTGAAATTTTGGGAGAAGGAATTTTGCTCAATGATAAGTTTTTAGAGTGAAAAATCTGAGCTTTTGGGATCAGGATGGATGTTGAAAATTGAGCTCTAATCAATTCTTTGAAAATTGAGAAATTTTAGGCAAATGGATCTAGAATTCCTAGTTTTCTCCTAATTTCACAGAATCTATCCTCACTAAGGGCCTTTGTAAAGATATCGGCTAATTGATTTTCAGTGCAAACATATTCAAGAATTACATTTTTATTTTGAACATGTTCTCTTATAAAATGATGTCTTATTTCAATATGTTTGGATCTTGAGTGTTGTATTGGATTTTTAGATAGATTTATGGCACTTGTATTATCACATTTTATTGGTGTTTCATTAAGTTTGATTCTAAAATCTTCGAGTTGTTGCTTAATCCACAAGATTTGAGCACAACAACTTCCGGCTGCAATGTATTCGGCCTCAGCCGTAGACAGTGCCACCGAATTTTGTTTCTTGCTAAACCATGAGATTAGGTTTACTCCAAGAAATTGGCAAGTTTCACTTGTGCTTTTTCTATCTAATTTACATCCAGCAAAATCAGCATCTGAAAATCCTAACAAATTAATTTGTGAGTCCTTAGAGTACCATAACCCTATAGTTTGTGTACAATTTAAGTATCTAAGGATTCTTTTAACAGCATTCAAATGAGATTCCTTAGGATTAGATTGATATCTTGCACATAAGCAAACACTAAACATGATATCAGGCCTACTTACAGTTAAATACAATAATGAGCCAATTATACCTCTGTAGTATTTTAAGTCTACGCTTTTACCTTCATTATCCTTGTCAAGCTTACTTGAGGGACTCATTGGTGTGCCAATTGGTTTGCAGTTCTCCATTCCAAATCTTTTGAGTAGTTCCTTGGTGTACTTGCTTTGGGTGATGGAGATTCTCTCTTTTGATTGTTTGATTTGGAGTCCGAGGAAGAAGGTGAGTTCTCCCATCATGCTCATCTCGAACTCTCCCTGCATAAGCTTAGCAAAGTCTTGACAAAGGGATTCATTAGTAGACCCAAAAATTATGTCATCAACATAAATTTGTATAATTAGCATATCATTTTGGTTTCTTTTAATAAATAGGGTTGTATCTACATTGCCTCTTGAGAAACCATTATTTAGTAGAAATTTGCTTAGCCTTTCATACCATGCTCTAGGTGCTTGTTTTAGACCATATAAAGCTTTATTTAATCTAAAGACATGATTGGGAAAAGCATGATTTTCAAATCCAGGGGGTTGTTCTACATATACTTCTTCAGAAATATATCCATTTAAAAATGCACTTTTAACATCCATTTGAAATAGTTTGAATTTCATAAAGCAAGCATAAGCAAGTAGAAGTCTAATGGCTTCTAATCTAGCAACAGGTGCAAAGGTTTCATCAAAATCAATTCCTTCTTCTTGATTATATCCCTTAGCAACCAGTCTTGCTTTATTTCTAATTACATTTTCATGCTCATCTAATTTGTTTCTAAAGACCCATTTTGTACCAATTATTGAATAATCTTTAGGTCTTTTCACTAAGGTCCAAACATTATTTCTTTCAAATTGATTAAGTTCTTCTTGCATAGCATTAATCCAGTTATGATCATTCTCAGCTTCTTCAAAAGTTTTAGGTTCAAGTTGAGATACAAATGCACAATGATTAAGTACATCTCTAAGTGAAGAACGGGTTTTTACCCCATGCATAGGATCACCAATTATTAACTCCTTAGGGTGGTTGTGAACATACCTCCATTCCTTGGGTAAGTCATTTGTACCTTGAGGTTGTTCTTGAATTTCTTCACCTTTCTCATTTTGTTTGACTTCTTGATCCTTGTTTTCTGAAGTTGCTGAGTCTTTCAGAGTGATCTCCTTCATACCTTCTATTAGTGGATCTGCATCATCAACACCCTCATTCTTCCTTGAAGGAAGATCGTTAGATTCATCAAAGACAACATGTATGGACTCCTCAACTACTAAAGTTCTTTTGTTGAACACTCTAAATGCTTTACTAGTGGAGGAGTAATCTAGAAAGATTGCTTCATCTGATTTTGCATCAAATTTACTAAGTTTTTCTTTGCCATTATTTAATACAAAACATCGGCAACCAAAAATATGAAAATATGCAATATTTGGTTTTCTTCCTTTCCAAAGTTCATAGGGGGTTTTCTTTAAAAATTGTCTAATTAAAGCACGATTTAAAATATAACATGCTGTGTTAATAGCTTCTGCCCAAAAATATCTTGGAAGGTTGCTTTCACAAAGCATGGTACGGGCCATTTCTTCTAAGGTTCTGTTTTTCCTTTCTACTACCCCATTCTGTTGGGGTGTCCTAGGAGCAGAGAAGTTATGGCCAATTCCATTTTCATCACAAAAATTTTCAAAATCTTGATTTTCAAATTCAGTTCCATGATCACTTCTAATATTTTGAATTGAAAACCCTTTTTCATTAGTGACTTTTCGATGAAATTTAGTGAATATTTGAAAAGTTTCATTTTTGTGAGCCAAAAAGAAAACCCAAGTAAAACGAGAGTAATCATCTATTATTACAAATCCATATCGTTTTCCTCCTAGACTAGTGGTTCTAGTTGGTCCAAATAAATCCATATGTAAGAGCTCTAAAGGTCTAGAAGTTGAAACAGTATTTTTGGATTTAAATGATACTCTAGTTTGTTTACCTAATTGGCATGCATCACAAATTCTATCCTTTTCAAAATTCAGTTTTGGCAAACCGAGAACTAAATCCTTTTTAATTAATTTTGAGAGAGAATGCATGCTAATGTGTGCAAGTCTACGATGCCACAGCCAACTAGTCTCATTTATTTTAGCACTTAAGGAAACTAGGCATTGCATGTCTAATTTAGTTAAATCATTCAAGTCTACCATATAAACATTGCCATGCCTATGTCCTATAATTTTAATGCCATCGTTAATAGGACTCGTCACAATGCAAACAGATGATTCAAAACTTACTTTATATCCTTTATCACAGAATTGACTAATGCTAAGTAAGTTATGCTTTAAACCTTTAACTAATAAAATATTCTCAATGTATTTGGAGGGAGTGATACCAATGTTACCTATCCCGATGATCTTTCCTTTGCCATTATCTCCAAAGGTGACCATCCCTCCATCCTTAGCATCAAGCGTGATGAATTGTGATTCATCACCAGTCATGTGTCTCGAGCATCCGCTGTCAAGATACCATTTCCTGTTTCCTTCTTGGGATGCTAGACACACCTGCAAGCAAAGATCACGTTTCTGTCTTAGGTACCCAAGCTTTCTTGGGTCCTTTCAGGTTAGTCAGAATGGTTCCTTTTGGAACCCATATTTTCTTTGTGTTTGCATGATTGTTAATAAGACATGTGTATGATTTATGTCCTATTCTTCCACATTTAAAACAAGTAATATTTGTAGACTTGTTGCTTGAATAATTTACATAAATATCCTTCAGAAATTTTTATTTCTTCAGGGGTTTATAACCAAGTCCAGCCTTATCATATATAGCTTTCTGATTTTCAAGGATCATATTTAGTTTGTTTGAACTTAAGGTGAACTTATCTACTATAGATTTCAGCTTGTTCATTTCATCCTTTAAGTTTTGATTTTTTGAATCAAGGTGAATTTTTCAATTGAAAGATTTTCAGCTTGTTTCACTAAGGACTGATTTTCTAATTTCAGCTCTTTATTTTTTTCCCTAGTTTCTTTAATTCATCAATTGAATCATAGAATGCTTCATGCAATTCTTCAAAAGTAAATTCACTAGTGGATTCAGAAGTTACCTCATTTTCATGTGCCATCAGGCACAGGTTGGCTTGTTCTGTTGAGGTTTCCTCGTCGGAGCTTGAGTCATCACTCGCACTCCAGATCGCCATCATTGCCTTCTTTTTGAACTTCTTTGGACCTTTCTTCAATTGTGGACATTCGGATCTGAAATGTCCTGGCTTCTTGCACTCGTAGCATATAGGGGGTTGATCTTTCTCCTTTTCTTTGCTTTGATCCTCTTTTGTGAATTTCTTTCTCATCCTCTGTTTCCTTTTTCTTAGAAACTTCTTAAATTTTCGGGTGATGAGAGCCATCTCTTCATCCTGATCTTCATCTTCAGAGTCATCCATTTCATAATCAGGCGAAGTTGTGGATTTGAGGGCAATGGTTCTTTTCTTTTTGACTTCATCCTCTTGATGTTGCTTCATGCTAAGTTCATGAGTCATCAAGGATCCAAGAAGCTCTTCTAGAGGTAGAGTGTTCAAGTCCTTTGCTTCTTGGATGGCAGTCACCTTGGCTTCCCAAGTTCTTGGCAGTGACCTGAGAATCTTCCTTACAAGTTCACTGTTAGTATAAGATTTGCCAAGACTCTTTAAACCATTGATTATATCAGTAAAACGAGTAAACATGGCAGTTATGGACTCATCATGCTCTATTTTGAACAATTCATATTTATGTACAAGCATGTTTATTTTAGACTCTTTTACTTGATTTGTTCCCTCATGGGTGACTTCTAACCTATTCCATATTTCTTTAGCAGATGCACAAGTAGAAATGCGATTAAATTCAGTTGCATCTAGTGCACAATAAAGAACATTCATGGCTTTGGCATTTAATTGTGCCAATTTCTTGTCAACCTCATCCCATTCTTTCTCGAGTTTGGTTGACTCCTCACCATCTATAATCTGGGTGGGTGTGTGAGGACCATTCACTATGATACTCCATATATCATAGTCGAGTGCTTGTATGAAAATCTTCATCCGAGCTTTCCAATAGGTGTAATTAGACCCATTGAAAAGTGGAGGTCGGTTTGTTGATTGTCCCTCGGCTAGAGAAGTACCAACATGGGTTACCATAGATCTTTGGCTCTTTGATTATTAGATCAAAGAAGGGCTAGAGCACCGGCTCTGATACCACTTGTTGCCCAGCTATGCAACCCAAGAGGGGGGGGTGAATTGGGTTTCTAAAAATTTTAAGCCCAACAGATTACTTATGAAGATCAAAACAAAGACTTTAATTCAATATAAATTACCTAAAGCAGGAATGCAAGAATATAATAAAGAAATAAAGTGAAGAGATAAAACACACCACAAACACAAGGATTTATAGTGGTTCGGTGCTAACCTTGCACCTACATCCACTCCCCAAGATCCTACTTGGGAATTTCAATCCACTATCCTTTGTATTCAACCTGAATACAAAACGTCGGAAACTCTGACACTAGCTATCCCAAGCTAGAACACTTATTTCCCGGGTACAAGTAAACCCAAAACACTCCGATTTCAGGTTCGGATCAACCTTTTCTTGTTTTGGAAATCCTCCAAAAACAAGAACAAAAACTCACAAAGAATTAGAAAATTTAGATCACAAATTAATACAATAACAGCTCCTTAAATGAGCGAATATAACAATAAAAGCTTTACTCAAATGAAGAACCCCTTTTTCGGAATTTTTCAAAGTGGATGAACGCTTGAATGCTTGAGAAGAGGTTGATTGTTGATTGAAGATCTCTTGAAAGCTTTGAACGATCTCTAGATCAAGGTTGAAACAATAAGCGTGAAGAATTCTCTCCTTGAAAGATCTTGCTTTTCTCTTTCACAATCTCTCTGGTATATTATGGATCCTCTCTCTTTTTCTTTTTAGATTTTTCGTTGATCTCAGGCTTTTTCTTGCAAATTTCGGATCCTCTCTTCTATTCTTCTCTCTCTTTCTCTGCTCCTCGTCTCTTTTGATTTCACGTTTGATCCGCTATTTAATCTGCAATTTCTTTCACCATTTAAAGTATTTTGTAGCATTAGAAGCAAGAGAAAATAATTTAGGTAGATAAAGAGCCGTTAGAGGATTTTTAGGAAGCATAAATGGCAATTAAAACAGGCAAAAAAATAGCCGTTGCTGACATTTCCCGTCGCAGGGGTCGACTCATGAGTCGACTCATGCTTCAGGGGTCGACTCATGAGTCGACCTCTGTTGCAAAAACCAGAGAATGCTTTTCTGGAATTTCTTGGCTCAAATTTAGCAGGGGTCGACTCATGAGTTGACTCATGCCTTGTGGGTCGACTCATGGGTCGACTCACAGGTCGTGCCAAGCCAGAAAACTAGCGTGCCAAGGAGAATTTTTGCATGCCAATCAGCTCACAGTGCCATGAGTTGACTCATGAGTCGACTCATGCACTTCAAACCTTCATAACTTCAAGAATATAAGTCCAAACACAATGAAATTTTCACCAATAGATTTCAAATCATTTGTTCTACCAAATGGTACTATCAAATCAGGATTTTAGTGAAATTATGATTTTGCCCTTGAAGAGCATAAGGACTTTTTCATTTTAAAATTATTTGTATCCCTTCAATCTGCTTTGTAATCATCAAAATCAATCTAGGAGCAACAGATAAACACCGCCAACCACTGTTCTTGCAGATCGTGATTGAGCCCGACATTGCATGATGTATGAACTATGTGTCGACCCATCCTGTTCCTGTGAACAGATCATGGACCGGACGGCTAGTCCATCAGCACCAAAGGCTATTTTTTTGGATTTTTGGATAAATTTTGCTTGATTTTGGTCTTGATTTTTGTATGGGTTTCTCTTTTTTTTACTTCCTTCCTAAAATGCAAAATACGCCCATGTTAGAGTGTAATTTACAACAAAATAAATCAAAAATGAATCAAAACTTAGTAAATAAGGGTAAAAAAATATAGTATAAATATGAGCTTATCAATACATCTAATAGTTTTTAATTATATTTTTATTTTCATCCAATTTATTCCTAAATATCTATTTTATTCTAATTATGGGATGATCTTTAGGACTTTCAATAAGAATCTATATATTATTTCTTTCAAATTGATTTAGTTCTTTTTGCATGGCATTTATCCAATTATGATCTTTTCAGCTTCATCTATGACTTTTGGTTCTAAATGAGATACAAAAGCAAAATGGTTGAAAGTATCTTTAAGTGAAAAGTGAGTTCCTTGGGATGGTTGTAGACATACCTCTATTTTCTTGAAAGATCATTTATGTCTTGTGCTTGCTCTTATTGATCTTGCTGTTTTTCACCCTCAGTAATATGATTATCTTCATATTCTTTCTCATTATTCATCATTGAGTCCTTTAGAGTGAGTTTCTTTATCTCTTCCACAATCGGATCTGCATCATCAACAATCTCTCTCTTCTTTGATGGAAGATTATTGTTCTCATCAAAAACAAACATGCACTGATTCTTCCACAACTAAAGCTGGTTTATTAAAAATTTTATATGCTTTACTAGAAGTGAAATAACTAAGGAAGATAACTTCATCAGATTTTACATCAAACTTTTCTAATTTATCTTTACTATTGTTCAAAACAAAACACCAGCAATCAAAAATATGAAAATATCCAATGTTTAGTTTTCTTCCTTTCCATGGTTCATAAGATATTTTCTTTAGGATTGATCTAATTAATGCATAATTTATAATATAACATGCTGTGTTAAGTACTTCCGTCCAAAAATAGTTTGGAAGATTACTTTCACATAGCATGGTATGAGCCATTTCTTCTAGAGTTTTGTTCTTTCTCTCTACTATCCTATTTTGTTGAAGTATCCTAGGTATAGAAAAGTATATTCAATTCCTTTTTCATTATAAAATTTTTGAAAATCTTAATTTTTAAATTTGATTCCATGATCACTATAAATTTTAAGAATTAAAAATTTTTTTTCATTTGAAACTTTTTGATAAAACTTAGAGAAAGTTGAAAAAGTCTCATCCTATGTGCCAAGAATAAAAATTAAATAAAACATGAAAAATTATCGATAATTATAAAATCATATCATTTACCTCCTAAGCTTGTAGTTCTAGTGGATCTAAACAAATCCATATGCATTAGCTCTAATGGTCTAAAAGTTGAAATAATATTTTTATATTTGAATGAAACTCTAATTTATTTTTTTAATTGGCATGCATTACAAATTTTATCTTTCTTAAAACTCAATTTTGGCAAACTAACAACTAAATCCTTTTTGATAAGTTTGAGAGTGAATTCATGCTTATATATATAAGCCTACAATGTCAAAGCTAACTAGTCTGATTAATTTTAATATTCATTACTACTAAACATTGCGTATTTTGTAAGGATAGATCATCCAAATCCATCATGTAAATATTGCCATGCCTATGTCTAATGAATCTCATGCCATTATTATTGGGACTAGTTACAATACACATAGTAGATTCAAAAATAGCTTTGAAACCTTTGTTACAAAGTTGGCTAATACTTAGAAGATTATGCTTGAGACCATCAATTAATAAAATATTTTTAATAAATATGGAGGGAGTGATACCAATATTATCTAATCCGATGCTCTTTGCTTGGCCATTGTCTTCAAAGGTGACAATCCCTTCATTTTTTTTTCGAGAGTGACGAATTGAGATTCATCACCTACCATGTGTGTTGAGCATCCACTATCAAGATGTCACTTTTTTTTTGATCCTTGGGATGTAAGACATACCTACACAAAAAATTAGATTTTAACTTTAAGTACCCAAGCTTTCTTGGGTCTTTTTTGGTTAGTCAGTATGGTTTCTTTTGGAACTCATACCATCCTTACATTAGAGCTTTCAGATTTACTAAAAAAACATACATATGTTTTATGACCTACTTTACCACAACTAAAACTTGAAATTTTTGATGATTTATCAAGAGAAGAGTTCATAAAAATATTTTTCAAAACTTTCTATTTCTTTAATAGGTTATAACCAAGATCGATTTTGTTATACACCGTCCTTTGATTGTCAAGAATCATTTGTAGTTTATTTGAACTTAAAGTAAACTTTTCTACAATTGGTTTTAATTGAGCTACTTTTGTTTATAAGTTCTGATTTTTTTGAGTTTGAGTTCTGTTTGTATTTGAAACAACTTCTTTTTCTTTCAACAAACATTGATTTTGCATTTTCAGTTCTTTATTTTTCAATCCTAACTTTTTTAGATCATCTAATAAATCATAAAATACCTCTTGGAGTTCATCAAAAGTAAATTCACTTGAAGTTTTAGAGGTTACCTCATTTTCATATGCCATAACGCACAAGTTTGCTTCTTCATAGGTGTCTTCATCGGAGCTTGAATCATCATTGTCACTCCATGTAGCCATCATTGCTTTCTTTTTGAACTTCTTAGGGGCCTTCTTGAGTTGTGGATATTTAGATATGAAGTGGCCCAATTTCTTACACTTATAGCATATAAGCGGTTACTCCTTATCTCTTTTTTTACTTGGCTCTCCCTTTGTTAGTAGCCTTCTTCTTATCTCTTGCCTTCTTTTCTCATAAATCTTTTGAATTTTTGGGTGATGAGTTTCAATTCTTCATCCTCATTATCATTTTCAGTTTGGTCTGATTTTTTTTCTTCTTAAGGAGTGGACTTAAGAGCAATTATTTTATTCTTTTTGGTCTCTTCTTCACTATATTATCTCATGGTCAATTCGTGTGTCATGAGCGATCCAAGAAGCTCCTCCAAAGATAAAATATTGAGATCCTTTGCTTATTGAATTGTGGTGACATTTGCTTTCCATGTTCTTGGTAGAGATCTAAGAACCTTTCTTACAAGATCACTATTAGAGTAAGACTTATCAAGACTCTTAAAATTATTTATAATGTCAGTAAAATGAATAAATATTTAAAAAATAAACTCATCAGATTCTATTTTAAAGAGTTCATATTTATGGACTAGCATGTTGATTTTTGACTCTTTGACCTGATTAGTACCTTCATGTGTTACCTTTAGTCTATCCTAAATTTCTTTAGTAGAATTATAAGTTTAAATATAATTGAACTTATTTACATCTAGAGCATAATATAATATATTCATGACTTTTGCATTGAGTTAAGCTATTTTCTTATCAATCCCATCCCATTCCTTTTTGAGCTTGGTTGATTCCACACCATCTATTAATTTGGTGGGTGTGTGGTCCATTGACTATGATACTCCATATATCATAGTCGAGCATCTGAATAAAAATCTTCATCTAAGTTTTTCAATAGATGTAGTTAGATCCATTAAAAAGTGGAGGTCGACTTGTGGACTGTCCCTCGACAAGCAAAGCACCAACTTGGGTTACCATAGATCTTTAGCTCTTAATAGTGAAATCAAAAAAAAACTTGAGTATCAAGTTCTGATACCACTTATTGTCCAACTATGCAACCCAAAAGGAGAGGTGAATTGGATTCTTAAAAAAAAAATTAAGTGAAAACAGTGTCACAAAGTGAGCTTTAGATGAGATATGATAAATATAGTGAAAATAACAAGTAATGTGTAAAATATTCAAGTGAGTATACATGAAACAACACAAGAGGCAAGAAGAGAATGAAGACACTACAAATAAGAAGGATTTATAGTAGTTCGGTGCACCTACATCCACTCTTCAAGCTCTTGCTTTGAAATTCCAATCCACTAATCATGTTTAACGATTACAATATCAGATTCTACTGACTCTAGCTATTCTCAAGCTAGATATTTATTTCTCGGATACAAGCTAATCCTACATACTCTGATTTAAGATTCAGATCAACCTTTTCTAAGTTTTGAAAACCTCCAAAATTTGTATACACTAGAAAGAATGAGATGAAAAAGTTTTACAATATCAATCATGAAGGAATGACTGCACACCTGATCGATCAGATCAGGATGCAGTGGACTTTAATTTTTTTTTTCTCGATCTGATGTGCGATCAGATGGAGATCAATCTTGATCAGGGCCAAATTGATCATGCATCTAACATTAGAAATATAAAATTAAAGATTTAAACTACTTTAAATCAAATGGTAATCATATCACCTTGTGTGGGTAGACAAACTCCGCAGTCTAATGATCCATGGATTTTTGAGGTTCACTGTTGAGCCATGCACCTACCTGACCTCTATAGATATCCACTCAGACTTAGACTAGGATACTTTCTCCTTAATCAATCCACCTACTCCTAGATGGATCAGCAAGCTCCTTGGTCTGCTTTCAATCTGATCTCCGACAGAGCTCCAATCAACCTTCGATAATAGCCTTCTCGCTTCTTCATGCAGATCTGATGACTTTCAATGCTTCAAACCCACCAAATGGCATACCCAACACTCTTGGATGTAGAAGAAGGCCTAAGATCAGAGAGAGGAGAGGGAGGAGGCATGGAGAGGAGGCATGGAAATTTTCTATCTCATGAAAAATCTATTTTGTCGATCAAAATGCGACCCTTTATATAGGCATCTGATCAGATCAGATGCCTTAAAGCTAAAGGACTCTGGTTGGTGTCACCCCTTCAGATTTCTCCCTCACTTTGTCACACAAAATGCATGAGAAAACTTAGATGGCATGGAGATAAGATCAGGTGGTTGTCGCCCAATCTAATCCCCTTCTAATTCAAATTCAAACAGTTTAAATTTGAAACTAAATTTAAATCTGAATTTGAATTCAAATGAGATCAAATCTCTTATCCTCATCTACTAATAGATGAGGCTTATCCCACTCTCTCTCCCTCTTATCTTTAATAGGTGACCACACATGGATCTGAGCCCTGTGGGCATGAGCCCTCCTCATGGTTGAACAAGATTGGGTGGAGCCAACATTTGGCGGCCCCATCAAACTTAATTCAATTAGGTCATTCATGGAATTGGGTTCACCAACTCTTGGCACCCAATTGTGCTTGCTTCAATTTGGTTTAGCCCTATTTAATAGAAAACCCAAATTAGATTAGAGAAAATGGGTTTAACCATGTGCTAGCATGGCTTCCTGACCCAATTGGTCTACACTTAGCCCAATTGTACAATCCTAGACCAATACCCTTGTTTGTGTGATCCCATAGGTTTAATTCTATCTGACAGTGAGATATGTTATAATCTCTATCAGCAACATCATCGAAACTCTTTTCGATGCATCGAAACTCTTTCTAATTCAACCAATTAGGAATCATTGATCATCACAATGATTCTAATTGGTCTCACAATCCATCAGTGACACCTAGCAGTATGTGGTGGCAATCTAGTAGAACTGAATGATGAACTTCTAAGTGTAGTTACGATATAAATCAATTCCTTTATTATGAGTCGTGATAAAACATAGGTTAAGAATAACTCATCAAATCTAATTCTTGTCATACGTTAGAATCAATCGACTCGAATCTAATGTGAAATCTAATAAAAACACCTTTCTATCTTTCACATGCCATGATCATGGACTTTAGGACTTAATCTTTTGATCTACATAGGATCACTCCTCATCTACTGATGTCCATAGATCCCATCTTGGTGCGCACCCTATTCCTACAGTGAGTCTACTGTAGCCAATTATACCTCAAGGCTCGGTATGGCTAAGAGATCGAGTTATGGTATAATCAAACTACAACATCCTAACTATGAATAGTCGAGGTACCTCAGCTCAAAAAATTAGTCACACTACTGCAGTATCGGTTAGTCACTGACGAGTAGGTAAATATCCTAGTGACAGCTCATGATCAGTCACGCTCAGTACCTTTGTTCCTAACAAGTACTTACACTCTCGCTTCGATGTCTCCACATCATAGATTCAAAACTCATCTATCTTAAGAAAGTGATTGTGCATCAATGTCTTCAGATCAAACACTATCCTCGTGATGATTCTATGATCAGAAGTAATTTATGAATTAATTATAATGACACATATCTTAAATTCTCAACTCTCGAGAATATATGTTATTATACCCATTAACTCAATGGATGACTCAGAGATACTTAATAACACAGATCTGAATAGAAATATATCTAATTTTATTAAGTATAAGTTAATATTATAAAATATGTCCTAAGAAAGTATTATAAGTATCGGCCAATCTAGATTCTAGGTATAAATCAAGCTTAGCTCCTTAATGAGCACAATAAATACACTTTACACAAATTAGAAGAAGCTTTTAAGAACACCCTAAATTGAAATGAAGAGTTGAATGAGATTTGAAAAGATGGTTGAGCTTGAATTAAATGCTTCTTTATCTTGAAGCTGAAATTTCTTTTGAATGCTTTTTCTCTTGATTTTTCTTCTTGGTTATGCTTGAGCTTTCCATCCTTTTGAATGGCTTTATACCTTCAATCAATGCTGGAGAGTAAACAGTAGCCATTTAGAGCCATTTGAGAGTATTTAATGGGTATTTATTGCACCAGAAATGGGTTAAAAAACTAGCCATTATATAGGTTTCCGTCTTAGGGGTCGACCCATGGGTCATCCCCTGCAACAGAACAAAAACATTCTATTTCTATCTTTGGCTTGTGGCACAGCAGGAATCGACCCATGGGTCATCCCCTGGCACAGGAGTCAACCCATGGGTCGTCCCTTTTTGTGTGTCGGACAAAAAACTGCATGTTAATGATCTCTTTTAAAAAGGGTCGACCCCTAATGATCTCTTTTAAAAAGGGTCGACCTAGAGGTCGACCCATTTTGTCCAAACTTAGTTTTCTTCAATTTTTGACTTCCAAAGTTTTTAAAATTCTCTCCAAATATTTTGAAGTCTTTTTTAATGCTCTTGAGACTTTCAAAAAGTATTGTCTTGATCTCCAACTTGATGAAATTATAGCTTTGACCTTGTCCAAGTATTTTATCAATTCAAAAATTTATGAATATTCTGAAATGCACATTTAAGCTTCTAAAAAAATAAAAATCATTAATACTCCTCTCAAATATTTTGTAGTCATCCAAATCAATTCTTGGGGCAACAAGGTCCAAATAAGTCCATGTAAATCAGTTCTAAGGGTCTCAAAGTCGAAACAAGATTTTTAGATTTAAATAATATTCTAGTTTGCTTTCTAAATTAACAAGCATCACAAATTCAATTCTTTTTAAAATATAGTTTTGATGGTCCTTTACCAAGTTCTCTTTTAATTAATTTAGAAATCAAATCAATGCTAGCATATCCTAATCTATTATGCCATAACCAGCTAATCTCATTGACTTTGGCATTCATTACAACTAGACATTGATCATTCTTCGCAAGATGATCATCTAAATCCACCATGTAAACATTCCCATGTCCATGTCCAATGAGAATAATACCATTATCATCAGGGCTAGATACAATGCACATCAAAGATTCAAAAACTATTTTAAAATCTTTATCACAAAGTTGACTTATACTTAGTAGGTTATACTTTAAACCATCTACTAATAATATACTTTCTATAAAAATGGAGAGAGTAATGCAAATGTTATCCATACTGATAATATGTCCTTTACCATTATTGTCAAAGGTTACCATCCCTCTTTCCTTTGCCTCAAGAGTGACAATTTGCATTCTATCTCCCATCATATATCTTGAGCAACCACTATCAAGGTACCATCTTTCTTTCGTTTCTTTAGCCACTAGACACACCTACAAAGAGAAATCAAATTGTGACTTTAGGTACCCAAGCTATCTTGGATCCTTTAGGGTTAGTTGCAATGGTTCCTTTTGGAATCCAAATCTTTCTAAGTTTATGTCCATTATTCAGTTTTCTGAAATCATTAGTATATGCTTTATTCCCAATTTTACCACAACAAAACTAGGCAATATTTTGAGAAGCAATAGATGACTATTTGACAAAGAAGTTTTTCAAAAGTTTCTGTTTCTTTTGAGGTTTAAAATTAAGTCCAGTTTTTTTAAAAGCAGCTCTTGGTTGCTTAATAACATTTATAATTTTTTAGAACTATAGGTAAATTTTTTAATAATGGGCTTATATTTTTCAAATTCTTTAAATCTTTTTTCTTTAAGCAAAGATTCTTTTCTTTCAAGAATTCTTCCTTTTCTTTGATCATGGTATAATTGGAACTTTTAAGATCTTTATTTTTTAAGATCAAGCTTGTTATATTCATTAACTAATTCATAAAAAACTGCTTATAATTCATCAAAAATAAAATTAAGTTTGGTTTCAAATATTACCTCTTCCTCTTATATCATGAGGCATAGACTTACCACTTCTTGAGCATCCTTATTTGAACTTGAATCCTCACTATCACTCCAAGTGGCCATCATTGTTTTCTTCTTTATTTTCTTTAAGGATTTCTTGAGCAAAGGACAATCAATCTTAAAGTACCTTGGCTTCTTGCATTCATAGCACATAGCTTGCTCTTTATCCTTGTCCTTCTCTCTTTCTTTGCTTGGCTCACCCTTGGAGAAAGGCTTCCTCTCGAAGTTCGATCTCTTTTTCCTGGTGAATGTCCTAAACTTCCTTGTTATAAGGGCCATGTCCTCATCTTCATCTTCTTCTTCTAAATCTTCACTTTCATTGGTTTCTTTGGGATAGGCTTGGGTTGGGTGATTGGATTGGATGATTCAACTTAATATACCATGCAACTCGAGTGAATCTTCTTTTGAGTAAACTAATCCAAGTGAATTTTATACTTTATCTAAAACTGTCATATGAAGTGCTTTTTTAACTATTCACAACAACTACAACATAATACATGTAATCATGTGATTATGATATATAGAGTTGAGATTAAGAAGAGTTCTAAATTCTAACATTCATAATAGAAAAAAATATATATATATACCTTTTTCTCTCTTTTGATATTTTAATCCTCACTAGATAACGCATGTATAATTATTTTTCTCCCTCATAATGAAAATATAAAGAATAAATTACAAAAACTTCTCTGAGGTTTTCTTTTATTATACTTAGATCTAATAGTTTGAAAAATCTATACTTACATCCTAGAGATGTAATGGCATTACTCAAGTAGTTTCAGAATTATAAAACTATCAAATTATCATCCATAATAACCCTAATAAAATGAAGATAGTTGATGTCGGCCCCTTTTCACTATCTCTTCTTCTCCTTCTACCCATCTCATATTTCTCTTTTCTCCTAAGATTAGGATTTCTCATGACAAAATCCACCCATCTTGTCTAATTATTCTCACTAAATTGCAGAAGTACCTCCATTTAACTAAGTCTTTGCAAGCGACAAAGAGCTAGCTGCTTGTTGTTTGAGATATGATATATTTTAATTATGAATTAATTAAACTCCTCAGTTAATTAAAGGATTTGTTAATTAAGGCTCGGGAATCTTTTATTTTTTTTGATGTATTAATTAATGAAAGTATGAGAATATGAAGTTTTGATAATTAAACACTTGCATTCAATATACTATACTATTTCAGGTTCTTGGTGCATGTTTCAAAGCACATGTTGTTTGCAGATGTTGTTGCAGATCACATGTTTCAAAGCACATTTTGTTACATGGTGCAGATCACATGTTATGTCATATGTGCGTTCAGAGCACATGTTATGTTATATGATACAAGCATTAATTCTAGCTTATCGTAGGAGGATTCTGGCAACAAAACAGAGTAGAGGCCTTGTCCTTGTAGCTACAAGCTACTCGTGACAACAAGACGTGGCCAAGATATGGAAGTTGATGGAGGGCTTCGTAGGGGTAGAAAGAGATCCAAGAGTATTACAAGGCCCCAAAAGTAGCTACTTTATCATATAACGATTAGGTGACTTAGCATCAAATATATTGTGGTTTGTTTGGAGGGTGTGGAATCATCTAAACTTGCAAAAATTGGCTCATATAAAGATGTTCTATAATTATCGAGCTTTTTATTATTTTAAATTAAGAGCCATTTGTTCATGTTTCAAATGCTATCATGCGCTCACTGAATTTATATTTACTTGGGCCCTATTGATTGATGGTTCGTTTGTTTGTTTAAGCATCCATATAGAAGAATGAGTTTATAATATTCCTTGTTGCTTTGTCTAAATTGGAAAGGGTACAATCTATTGGTTTTAGCACATAGTTTTCCATCTATGACCATGTTTAATTTGAGCTTATTTTGAAATATGAAATACTGACATGATCTATTATCACAGTAGCAGGTATACAGTCATAATTAAAGTTCTTCCTGAACAAGAGAAATCCACTATTTTGCTTCAAGTACAAACAGTAGAAGGTGCAAAGAGCAGCTGGTACTGTATGCAAACAGCAGATTACACAAGCAATTCTGAAGTTGGGTACAGGACCTAAGATAAGATCATACTCATTTAAGTCCAACTTTCATTACAATAACAAATTTTTCAAAGCTCTAACACAATTAATTTCACTGAAACATAAACATAATTATAAAAACAAATAGTGCTATCATTCCAACCAAAAGACTATATATCATAGCACTATTCTCACCTAATTCTTTTATCTTACAATACGACTTCTTGACTCTATCCTTAAATCATTAATTTCTCTTCTTATATCTTGAAGTAAATCATCAACTGATATCAACGAGTGACTTCTGCATTGATCATTTATAGCCAAATACCAATCCACAAAGTGATGTTCTTCACAACTATAATACAACTTATTTAGATTTTTTTGAGAATTTAAAATTTTTGTTGATTCTATGCGACCACAATAGTATCACTTTTTGGAAAAATCTATCCATGATGAGCTCCTCTAAGAATCTACACTTAGTTGAGACATCAGGACATCATACAAAAACAAAACAACATTAGTTAATAAGGGGAAATAGAAATGATGAAATGATTTTAGATAAAGACAACATGTTCTACCACCTTGACTTTTGATACACTATGAACTTCTAAACCAGGACATCATGTTCTATTACATAAATACTCTTCTGCTATATTCAGTTGGATTCAGTTAGTTACAAAGATCAAAACAAGCAATAAACACCTCTTTGAGATGAAATGATAGCATATCTTGAAGAGCTTTCATTGATAGTCGTTACAAATTATTTACATTACAATGTACTTGAATCTCCAAGCACATGGAAAAGAGCACAGACATGAAGAATAGTGGGCTAATTAGACATCTGATACATTCAATTAGAAATCTAATATACACTACAACAAAAATAACTTTTAGTAGCAAATTGCTTGTGGCATTTCTTATTATATGCTACTAAAATCTCTTCTTTTGCTGCATTTTAATAAAATGCTGCTATCTTTCAATAAGTATTTTTTTATTAATGATATTTTCTCATAAATACTGC
Organism: Elaeis guineensis; assembly: GCF_000442705.2. Classification (NCBI taxonomy): domain Eukaryota; kingdom Viridiplantae; phylum Streptophyta; class Magnoliopsida; order Arecales; family Arecaceae; genus Elaeis; species Elaeis guineensis. The sequence continues at coordinate 39,461,353 of NC_026007.2, read as the reverse complement.
TATAAATTTATATTTTATAATATTTTATTATAAAATTTTATTATAAATTTATATTTTATGATATTTTATTATAAATATCGCTATAAATTTATATTTTATGATATTTAACAAATATGCTAATAAATAATATAATAATTTATAAAATTTTAAAAAATTATCATTAAATTTTAAATTATTAATTTTATATATAGCTTGATTTGGTTATACCGATCTCATAAAATATGTTATAATATATATATTCTTAACATTATTTATTTAATGATGTGAATGTATGTTAATAAGTTAAATAAACTATAGTTATATATTAATAATATAAGTTATAGATTCATGGTTAAGAGCTTGCTATTTAAATAAAAGATCATTGATTCAAATCCTACTCTTATTCTAATTCTAGAATATATATAGTTTTTTTTGATAATTTTTATCAGCATATAAAAAAAGCTGACATTAAAATTTTAAAGAAATTTACATATGCCATTAAAATAAAAAATTTTATCGATAATTTTTTAAAAATATCGATAATTAATTACCAACACCATCTTAAGATAGTACACAAGAAAATACTACAAAAATATCATTAAAGATATTTACGATATTTTTTCTGATCTATAGCAGTATTTAAAAATGCAGCTAATGGTCATTTTTATTGTAGTGTAAATGATACTATATACAATAACATTAATTTCAAACAATAAATATTTGATAAATCCTTAACAAATTCAAATATAACTCTAATGAATTGCAGGTCAAAGAAAAATAGTCTTAGAGTTTTGGTGCAGGATGCTGGTCTAGGACTCTAGTAGACCCATTGAGATCAGATGAAGAGGATGGGTCAGAAATGAGAGGGTGAAGCAAGTTTCGAGTGGGAGGGGAAAATCTGGAAGGCAACTCAGGAGAATGTCAATGGCATACGAGAGCTAGAGAGCTAAGACGTTGACACACCTAAGCAGGAGGCTGTCGTCGCACAAGGAGAATAATGGAGCCAAGGATGAAGGAGAGGAGACTAGTTTTTTATAGAAAGGAAGAGTCCCCACTTTGTCTTTTTATTATTTCTTATTAAAGGCTATTTCATTCATTTCAAAAATTATTATAACATGGCTTTTGGATCCAAGTTAAAATCAACGGACTGCCTAATGGCATGGGTTAAACTATAGACTTAAAATAAATATAAAGGGTGTAGGTATAGATTTTAGAAACTACTTAGTGTAACTATAATTTCAACCTAACCTCAAGGGGGTTTTTATAATTTACTCAAACACCAACTAAAAAACTTAAAAATGGAAGCATGGTAAGGATGAATATTCTATAGGCTAGGCACGTAAGCCTAGTTTCTAAGCTTTTAGAGTTACTAGCATACAAGTAGATATAAAGCACACTAGTAATAAAAGAATTAAAAATAAATAATATTAAATAAAAAAATAGAAAAACTAAAATGGGAGCTAAAGATTCAAGATAGACAAAGATTCAAGATAAATAAGAATGCTGGAGAGGGAGATAGAGTTAGATAAAAAATAAGATTATCTTATATTTGATAGATAGCATGTAGGCTTGGGATACAAAAAGGATGACTGAATTTTTTTTTTATCATTATCATAAAAGTTTATTCATCAACCAAATAATATTTCCTTCATAGATGAATTTGACAAATCCAAAAGAAGCCAAATGCTATTTCTAATAAAGTATATAGATATATAGTATGATATTAAATTCCATGCATCTTATAATGAAATGTTTCAGCAACCACATCCCATATCAGCATAAAATGTTAAATATTTTGTGACACACTACTATTTTCATCACCTATGACCTTTAACAATAGGACATTACTTTTGCTACTAAAACAATTTACGGTGAAAATAATTTCATTATGAAAAAGATAATTTTAATAGTAAAAAACAAGTTGCATGACCTTTTTAGAGCTGACATTTTGCCACAATATAGATGCTTAGGCAACGACGATTACTCACTTTTAGTGATAATAATATTTTGTCATAAATTATAAATATTTTAGCAACAATAGCAACTTCGTCATAAAATATTGACCATCTTATGATGAATTACTATTTTCATCATCCATTATTTTTAGCGATGAGGCATTGGTTTTGTTGATAAACCAATTTACCATAAAACATTTCTATCATTAAAAAAATTATTTTTGTAGCTAAAAATAAGTCAAGGGACCTTTCTAGCTGACTTTTTGTGATAAAATTAATATTTAGGCAATGTTGATTACTCATTTTTCATGACAAAATATTTTATCATAAATTATAAATATTTTAGCAACAACATCAATTTCATTACAAAATGTTAAATATTTTTATCGCCTATAACTATTAGCAATGGGGTATTGGCTTCGAGCCTGATTATGAAATTTTTTTTGTCACCAAATATTTTAGGAAATCAAATCTACTTTTTGCCAACAATTTTTTTGGTAACTAACATAAACTTTCTGTAGCATATTATCTTTGACGCCTTTCTCCGCAACTACCAAGTGGATGAAACTTTTACTGCTATGATTGATGGGTATATAGAGCTTATTCAAGAGCCTTTCAATAATGGTCAAGAGACGGGGAAAGGGAAAGAAAAAAAAATTGTAGCAATTTGAAGCAGTCTGGTGTACAGTATTCTTCCTCTACAGTCTACTATCTTCTACAGTCTACTATCTCATGCTATTCTTTGTCTTTGAAGCTGTGGAAATGATGCTGCCTAGCCAGTGTGATGCAAACAGACAGCCTGGAAGGTCGATATGGCCACCACAAAGCATAATATAACACTATAAAAAATCTGATTTTTTACGATGAAACTTTAACGATGAAAAAAAATTTTATTGTAAATAAGTATATTTTTACGATGAAAAAAAATTTCATTGTCAAAAATTAAGTATTTGTGATGAAAAAAATGTTCGTCACAAAAAATTGACTCTTTTGCAATGAAATGTTAATTTTCATTGCTAGAAGTAGATTTTTAACGATGAAATTCTTTTCGTCGCTAGAGTTTTTATTTTTTATGATGAAAAAAAAATTTCATCATCAAAAATAAATATTTGCGATGAATAGAATTTTCATCGCAAAAAATACTCTTTTGCGATGTAATTTTCTATTTTTGGTGATGAAAAATTTTCATCGCTAAAGAGTCTTTCATTGAAAAAAAAAAGAGGGAATAAGGGTTTTTAGGGCAAAATTTTATCCCAAAACCCTTCACGCACCAACGCCACCATCCCACCATGCCCTCCCTCTCTCTGTCTTTCTCTCTCGCTCTCTCACTCTGCTGAGCCGCACCACCAGCCGATCGATTCAAGCCCTCTCTTATCGTTGGTCGAGGTCATCCCTCCATGCCACCATCCCACTGCGCCAGCCGAATCGAGCCATCCCTCATCGTCGTCCTCCCTCCACCACCACCGTTGTCATCCTCCTTGGGTTCTCCCTCTCCCTCCCACACTTTCTCTCTCTCTCTCTCTTCCTCTCTTATGGTTGTTTGCTTCCCCTAGGGCTGCCACCATCATCGTCGCTCTGCCTCTACCTCTGCCATTGTCCCTCTTTGAAGTCTGTTGGGCTGCGATCTCTCCCTCTCTCTCAAGATCTCTCGAGTATGACCCCTCTCTCTCTATAGCTCTCTCTCTCTCTCTCACGGTCCTCCTGTAGGTTGCCGTCGTCACCATCTTACTGCACCGCCATCACCGTCGCTGTGCATCGCTGCACAGCCGCCATCGTCTACATCCATCTCGATACCCCTCTTTCTCTCTCCCTCTCTCATGGGATTTACGAGGGGAGTTGGAAGATTAGGGCATAGTTTATTTTAAATTTTGTGATTGTTAAGTGGCTGCACAAATCAAAGGCAATAACTTTGGCAGTTTGCAGTGTTTTAAATTTTGTTCTCCTTTTTGTAATTAATTTGAATCATTAGGCATAATTATGATTATTTATTGGTCTACTCCTTATATGAAGTATAGTTTGAGATCTAAAAATAGTTTAAAAATAAAAGTGGTTATAATAATAATATGTTAATCGTAGCATAACAATTGTATAAACCTTAGAATTCCCGTAAGAGGATAGCGTGCATGAACCAATGTTTGTCCTTCAATGAAAAAAAAGTATTGGTGTTGTACATGCTATTCTTGAATTATCCTTGTGGATAGTTTGGACACGTGAGTAAATTTTATATTATATACCATGTCCTTCTATATTGAAGAGTTTCATCGGTATTTTTGGTCATATTCTTTGGGTACATAGCATAATTTTAGTGTTTGTGTATCTAAGGAACTGCACCGAAATGCTGTCAAAATTTTTTTGGCATAGAAAACATGTATGGCAATGTTAAATTCTTGCATTCCTGAATGGGATAGGACCACCACCCTATAGGTAGGAGATATAAGGTGTTAGTCAACTATTATTACACAAGATTGACTGTATAGTTTGCATTATAAACATATAGGCATGGATCGTAGTTGGATGTCATTGTGCGATAAGTTCTGTCCTGAGTATATTATGGGTGTGACATTTTTCATGAACATGGTGTCCAATCATACTAGAGAAGATGGGAAAACTCGTTGTCCATGTCGTTGATGCAGGAATCTATTTTGGTGTACCCTATCAGATATTCAGAATCATTTATAAGAATACGGTATAGATGTGACTTACAAGAGATAGACTTGTCATGGTGAAGATTTGTCGACTGATTCGAGCATATTGTCCAGAAATCTCACAAATACATCGTCAGTTGGTGGATCATCCAATCATGAAAGACAAACAATCAGTGCAAAAGATAGAAAAATTTTGGAGGATCTCCATCCGGAGTTATTTAAAGCAAATATGGAAATAGGATCAGAACATCAGCATCCCATCCCGAGATAAGAAGCTAAGAAGGATAGTAACATGCCTGTGAACGATAGATTCAAGCATCTATTAAGAGATGCATAAAGTGACGTTTATCCTAGTTGTAAGAAGTACTCTCTGTTATCTACCATAATAAAGTTATTACATATAAAGACACTTGGTAAGTGGTTAAACAACTCATTTAATTGGTTGCTCAAATTTTTGAAGGACCTGCTACCTGAGAGAGAGTTACTTCCGTCAAGTCATTACGAAGCCAAAGAATTGTTGAAAGGACTCGGGTTGGGAGTCAATGACTTGGGCCTACACTGTGAAAAGATACATGCATGTTCGAATGATTGTGTTCTATTTTGGAAGGATAAAAAAGATCTACAAGCATGTCTGATTTGTCATTCAAGTAGATGGAATGAAAGTCGTGGTAAGGATAAAAAGAAAAAGAAAATACCATGCAAAGTTTTATGATACTTTTCGATTACGCCATGATTGCATCGATTGTTCATGTCAAGGCATACTGTCTATGACATGCGATGGCATAAGGAGGAAAACAACATTGACGATGATGTTATAAGACATCCATCAGAAGGAGATGTGTGGAAATATTTCGATCGTGAACATCCATGGTTTGCAGCTGATTCACAAAATGTCAGGCTAGGATTGGCAACAGACGGATTTAATTCATATGGTAATCTTAGCACTACATACAGTATGTGGCCTGTTATAGTGTTTTCTTATAATTTACCATCTTGGAAGTGCATGAAATCATCTTTTAATCTGCTGGCTTTGTTGATCCCCGATCTCCATGCCCTTGAAAGAGACATAGATATATTTTTAGAACCATTGATCGAAAAGTTGCAATACTTGTGGGAAGAAGGGTGCGAAACGTATGATCATGTCGTAGGAGGCATCTTTCGCATGTATGCGGCACTACTTTGGACAGTTAACGATTTTTTTGCATACGGTGATATTTTTGGGTGGCGTACAAAAGGATATAAAGCATGCCCAACTTGTAATGATGATATTACTTGGACCATATTTCTAGAAAGATTTGTTTCACCGGCCATCGACGTTTCTTATCGGATGATCATAGATGGAAGAGAAGTCTTAAGTTCAACGGCAAGTATGAACGACGTACCCAACCAAGGTTTTGATCAACGAATAATATTTTAAATCAACTACCTGACCCATAAGATGTCATATTTGGTAAGGGTCCAGCCAGCCAAGTAGATATGCGAACAAGTATCAAAAATTGGAGAAAAAAGAGCAAGTTGTTCTATCTTCCAAATTGAAAAATGCTTCTTCTTTGACATAATCTTGACGACATGCACATTGAAAAGAATATATTTAATAATTATTTTATACCATCCTCAATATCGAAGGAAGAACGAAGGATACCGTGAAGGCTCGTCTTGACTTGGAGGACATGTAGATTAGAAAGAAATTACATTTAATTCAACAGGAGGATAGGTTGGTGAAGCCATTGGCATATTATATACTAAATCGAAGAGAGAGAAATCAATTTCTCACATATATGAGATCAATGAGGTTTTTCGATGGATATGTCTCAAGCTTGAAATGATGCATCAAGCTAAAAAATAGGAAGATCGTCGGAATGAAAAGTCACGATTGCCACGTGCTTCTACAATATGTGCTCCCAGTTGGTTTGCGTAGATTGTTGTCGGATAATATGTATAATGCATTACTTGATCTGAAAACTTATTTTTGAGACTTATGTGCGAAGACATTGAGGCGAAGTCAAATTGACATATCAAAGAAGAAGATTATCATTACTCTCTATAAGCTCGAGATGATATCCCCCCTGCCTTCTTTGATATCATGGTGCATCTTTCAGTTCGTCTTCCACATGAAGCTAGATTGGGTGGGTCAGTATATACAAAGTGGATGTATCCAATTGAAAGGTAATTATATGATATTGTAAAACTTATGATTCATTATTGTAAAATGTATTATGTATATATATCAATTGATAATTTATTGGATAGGAAGGTGCGAGAATATAAGAGTGCCATTGCTAACAAAGCACGGTCTGAAGGTTCAATAACGGAGGCACACATAATGAATGAATGTTTGACATTCTGCTCTATGTACCTTTAGAGAGTGGAGACCAAATTTATGAGGCTGCAACGGAATATCGATGTTGACAATATTCTCATCGATGGATTGTTCGTGTTCTCCAATATTGCTTGACCATATGGTAAGATAGATTTTCAAATGTTGACACTGTAGGAAATGGATGACATGCATTGGTATGTGCTAAACAATTATGAGGAGGTGGAAGTGTACATGATGTGAGTATACACATTTCATTTTTTCAATGTTGATATTGCATGAACGTATGTACTCGTAGACTCTAAATTAAAATATATATGTTATTACTGTATCACTTCAGTGAGCACGAAAGTGAACTCAGAAGAATAAATCCTATATTAGCAGCGGCATGATATAGGAATCAATTCGCATTATGGTTTGATGAATGGGTAAGCTACATTCATGTTCACCATGACTTAAGGTGAAGGAACCAGATCTAGAGTTTCAGGATTAGATCTTGAAACTTTTTCAAGATCAGACAGCGAAAGATTAAAATAAATCAAAATTTATCTTATAAAATCAGAAAATCCCTAGATCTAAGATCCTATTACATGATTATTACATGACATTAAATCAAAAATTAAAATATAAAGAGCAAGAACTACATGTTGATCATATCAACATGTTTCTATACTACATCTAATGTATGTAAAATATAATAGATCAGATCTATTATCTTGCAAGTTAGACGTTCTAACTTTGCTGATCCGGGCTTGAAGATGATGTTGTGAGCCGCACATGCATCCGACCTCTAGGAGTCATCCACATGAGCCCATGAATCACGATTAGAAGTTCTGGTCCAGAAAATCAACACAGTATGCTAGTACTGTGCTGATCCTTCTTGGATGGTCGATCAGATGCCTCCTTCTTCTTGATTTAGACTCTTTCAAAGATGAAAAATGGGAGAAGGAGTTTTAGATGTGAAACACTCTCAGAAAACTCACAGATGGAGGAAGGGAAGAGGTGAACATAGCAACCCTAGAAGAAGACCCTCTTCTTCTTCTCTTTGCTCTAACCCAGACACTTAGTTTTGTGTCTATTATATCTCCATGCCCCTACTCTTTTTCTCTCTGATTTTCACACACCCCAAAGGTCTCTCAATTTTCTATAATCCACAAAAATTCAAGAAGTTCATATTAAATAAATAGATATGAAGAATCCTTGTCTAGGTCAAATACCTAGTCAAGAAAAATCCAAACAGGGCAAAACAAGGGGTGCCCAACTCATGGGCGCCTCCTCTTTCTTTTTCTGCCATGGACCACCAGCAAAGGGTGCAAAATATATGCCATAAAAGCCATAAAAATCTCAAAAAAGATCTGGATAAAATCAGTGCCATAAGGAAAGAGTTTTGGTTTCCTAAAATTCTATCTCATAGAATTTGAAATCCAAACTAATTCCTACTTTGACTTGGTCCACAACCACATTCCATGTAAGAGAGAAAGAGTGGAAAGCTTTGGGCATGTGTGAAGGCCTGAGAGAGAAGGTTTTGTTGCACAAAATAAGAGAGAGTGGGCGTGGGGGTTAAGGTGGCGCAAGGTGAAATTCTAGTCTTACTAGGATTCAATCTATGACTTGTTCAAATTTGGTTTCTCAAACCAAATCAAACCAAAATCAAATCAGTTCAATTAAAATAGGTCTTAACCCAATTAAAAATCTAATTTAATCAGATTAAATTAGATTTAAATCTGATTTAATTTTTTAATCGAATTAAAAATTAAGTTGACCCAAGTTCTAATTAGACTAGGACTAGTTTTTTCTTACACTTGGCTTATCCAATAAACCAATTGGACTTGATCCAATCAAGTCTAAACTAAATCTAATTAAATTATATTCAACTAGACTTAATCTCAGCCTATTGGCTTAATCAAATTAAGCCAATTAACAATCAAATTACTAATCGATCCTCCTGCAACACTTGCACTAGGTTAAATATCAATCGTATTGATTGTTTAACCCTAGAACGATTCTTAATCATTGATCAACCATCCGATCGGATCATGAACTCTAATGTGTGCGACCTCATAAGTCCAAACCTAAGCTGGTAGCACAGAAATAAATTTTTATACCAATCGAAGTGACCATCTAGCAATAGTACCCAATGGTCGGATAGGTTGAATGTGTAGAACAACATCTTTAGAACCCATACGGATATAGTTTCCATATAATTCATCCCCTTGACCAAAATGCTCATAAGACACCTCATAGTTCAACTGTCAACTCTGATTAGGTTGTCCACATTATATTTCAAAATATCAAATTCATCTGATGGATTATCCTGGCCAAGATTTTGCTAAATTGAAATACAGCGACTTATTCTTCTCCAACTCTTGGAGTGGTCAATCCCATCTTGATCACACTCCAACTTCGCAAGTACTTGACTATACCCAAAAGCCTTCTTTCACTGAATTAGAAATTCAGTTAGTCCAGTACCAAAGCATAGTGAGTTGCTTGCAAGTCACTGAGGCGATCTCAGATCTAAGGGACACTTATACCTATATCCCATTAGAGACATTCTCGATAGCAGAATGCTCTGGAGTTGGTCACGTTCAATGATGATGTATCCTTACATCTCACCTATATGCCATACCAGTATCTCCACACTCTTTGGTTAAGAGAATAACCAACCCATATGGCCTATAGTGACCTATGCTCGATAGAAGCTGTCATCCTTATTAACAGCCTATCATTTGGTCGTGAACAGTTTTAAGGACTAATCGATAAATTCTCTCTTTATCGAACCTAAACAATCCTAAGGACTTCATCACAACAACGGAGTTTATTAGAAGATGAAAACTTATGATGAAAATATCAAAAATATATTTTATTTATTAACAAATCAATTACAATACAAGGTTGCTCAACCGTCAACAGGTTGACGATTGACTTTTGAGACATATTTTCCAACAACTCCCACTTGTCCTAAAGCCACTTGGCACAGTATCTAATACCCATCTTCGACTTGTGGTTGTCAAACTCTTTCATCGTCAAGGCTTTAGTGAAGGAGTTGGCCAGGTTCTTCTTTCCGTCAATCTTTTGAAGGTCGATGTCACCTCGATCCACGATCTCCCAGACTAGGTGGAAGCGACGTAAAATGTGCTTCGTCCGTTGGTGTGCTTTGGGTTCCTTTGCCTGAGCTATGGCACCAGTGCTGTCGTAGTAGAGCAGGATCGGACCATCGAGGGAGGGTGCTATTCCAAGCTCGGTGATGAATTTCTTCAGCCACACAGCTTCCTTCACGGCATCCGATGCTGCGATGTACTCCACCTCACAAACAGAGTCTGCCACAGTATGCTGCTTGAAACTCTTCCAATAGATGGCTCCACTATTCAGAGTAAAGATATAACCCGACACGCTTCTACTGTCATCATAGTCAGATTGAAAGCTGGAGTCTGTGAACCCCACAAGTTTCAGATCTGACTCACCATAAACCAACCATTGGTCCTTAGTATTTCTCAAATACTTAAGGATGGTTTTAACCACTTTTCAATGATTTTCTCTAGGATCAGATTGGTATCTACTCACTACTCCTAGTGAGTATACCACATCTGACCTTGTACATGTCATGACATACATGATAGATCCCATGGTCGAAGCATATGGAACTCTACTCATACGCTCTCTCTCTTTAGGAGTTGTTGGACAACCCTTCTTAGAGAAAAAAATTTCATGACCTATCGGTAGATAGCCCTTCTTAGAATTCTCCATGCTGAACTTCTTCAGCACAGTATCTATATACATGGACTGGGATAACCCAAGCATCCTTTTAGATCTATTATTATAGATCTTCATCCCTAGGATGTAGGATGCTTCACCCAAATTCTTCATGGAGAACTACGATGACAACCAAACTTTTATTCCCTGTAGTGTGGGGATGTCATTCCCAATTAAGAGAATGTCATCCATGTACAAGATAAAAAATACCACAACTAGACCATTTGCCCATTTATAGATGCAGGGCTCTTCTCCGTTCTTAACGAAGCCATATGTTTTGATCACCTTATCAAAATGCATGTTCCAACTCTGAGAAGCTTGCTTCAATCCATAAATGGATCTTTGAAGCTTGCACACTTTGGACTCATTTATGGATGTAAACCCCTCAGGTTGTATCATATACACCTCTTCGGTCAGCTCTCCATTCAGGAAAGCTATCTTTACATCCATCTGTCAGATCTCATAATTCAGATGGGCAGCTATTGCAAGCATTATCTGAATAAATTTGAGCATTACCACAGGAGAGAATATCTTGTTATAGTCAATACCATAATGTTAACGATACCCCTTGACAACCAGACGGACTTTATAGATCTCCACCTTTCCGTCTGCGCCTCTCTTCCTTTTGAAGACCCATTTACACCCAATGGGTTTAATCCCTTCAGGTGGGTCAACCAATATCCATACATCGTTGACCTTCATGGACTCTATTTTGAATTTCATGGCTTCAAGCTATTTTTCAGAATTAGGTCTCTGCATTGCATCTATATAGGTGATCGGATCCTCATCGTTCTCATCGAGTTCGATGGGATCACTGTCCCGGACCAAGAAATTGTAGTATCTATCCAGCTGATATGGTACTCTACCGGATCACCTTAATGGTGCAAGTACATTGAGCTTCGGATCTGATCTAATCAAATCCGACTCAAGTTCAGCTATTGGTGTCGGTCTTTCTACCTATTGAACTTTATCAAGTTCAACCTTAGAGGCAACGATTCCTTCACCAAGGAACTCTTTTTCTAAAAAGGTTGCCTTAAGGCTGACGAGCACCTTTTGTTCATCAGCATGGTAGAAAAAATATCCTTTGATCTCTTTAGGGTACCCTATGAATGTGCATTTGTCAGATCTAGATCCAAGTTTATCTGTAACTAACCGTTTGACATAGGTCGAGCACCCCTAGACCCTAAGATGTGAAAGTGCTGGCTTACGTCCTGTCCATATCTCATATGGAGTCTTAATTACAGGCTTACTTGAAATCCTATTTAACAGATAACAGATCGATTCGAGTACATATCCCCAGAAGGATATCGACAAGCTGGCAAAACCCATCATGGATCGGACCATGTCTAACAGAGTCCGATTTCTCCTTTCAGACACACCATTATGCGGTGGTGTTCCTGGAGGAGTCCATTGGGAGAGAATCCTATTCTCTCCTAGATATGTGAGAAACTCACCAGAAAGGTATTCTCCTCCTCGGTCAGACTGAAGAGTTTTAATACTCTTCCCAGTTTATTTTTCTAATTCACTTCGAAATCGTTTGAACATTTCAAATGAATCCGACTTATGTTTCATCAGATAGACATATCCATATCTAGATAGATCATCCATGAAAGTGATGAAATAGAAATATCCACCTCTAGCACTTGTGCTCATGGGCCCGCATACATCAGTATGTACTAGGCCCAAGAGCTCAGTAGCTCTCTCACCTTTTTCAATAAAAAGTGACTTGGTCATTTTATCAAGAAGACAGAACTCACAAGTTGGAAGTGATTCACAATCACTGACTTCGAAAATTTCCTCTTAAATCAACCTGTTTATCCTGTTCTTGTTTATATAACCTAGCCTATAGTGCCATAAGTAGATATCTGATACACTATCTAATCTAGGGTGCTTGCTAGTAGAATAGACTACGTTAACAGGTTGTGATAACATATACATACCATTGTTCAAATGTTCACAAAAAATAGTAACACCATTCATAAGGATATTATAAACTTATTTCTTTATTAAAATTTTATAATCATTTTTGGTCAGAAGGCCTACAGAAATAATATTTAAAAAGAAACTGGGACAGAAATGACAATCATTAAGAACAACGGTATGGGACTCAAATACAAGTTTCAAGATTTCTAATGCTAGAACTGAAACTGATCTTCCATCTCCATGATTCAGGAACCTCTCACCTTGCTCGAATCTCCTACTGACCTGCAACCCCTGCAATAAATTGCAAATATGGTAAGAGCTATCAGTATCCAATACCCAGTCAGTTATATCACAAATAGAGAAATTGTAAGAAGTTATCATATAAATATCTTGCCCAGCAACAGCTTGCTTCTTTTTCTTTCTATTCAGATCCAAGGAGGCAATATACTGAGGACAGTTCCTCTTCCAGTGCTCCTTCTTCTTACAAAAGAAGCATTCAATTTGACTCTTATCCGGCTTGATCTTTCTGGTCTGGCCCTGCACTGATGTCCTAGCCTAAACTTGCACCTTCTTCACTTTCTTCTTCTTGTTCTTCTTCCCTTTCTCAAAGAGTCGAGAATCAGAAGATGAACCTCCCATTAAATTCACCGACTCCTTGTGGAGTTGGTGATCCTTCTCAAAGTTCTGAAGCAACCCCAGTAACCCGTGGTAGTTTACTTCAGGCTTTGTCATTCTATAATGAGTGAGGAATGGGAGATAAGACTTGGGCAGCGAGTTCAGTATTGCATCTTTCCCAAGCTGCTCATGCAAGGGAAAGCCGAGCTTTTTCAAACGCTCCATCAGCTCGATCATGTATAATACATGATCAGTGACAGAGACACCATCCTGTATTTTGGCGTTGAAGATGGCACAACTAGTCTTGTGCCTCTCCACATCATCGGGTGTGCCAAAGGCATCCTCCAATACTTGAAGCATGTCCTTTGGCTGAGCCATCTCAAATCTGTGACTAAACTCGTTGCTCATGGTAGCCAGCATGATGCAGCACACCGTGGTTCGATCATTGAGCCACTTCTGATAAGTGTCTCTGACTGGTCCACGTGCATTGAAAGCTGGCTCCTCAGGTACAGGATCTGTTATCACATATAGGATCCGTTCATGCTCCAAGACTGTCTTCAACTTTTGGTACCAGCTATCGAAGTTGGATCCCACCAAATTTTTATTGTCCAACAATGATCGGAGCGATAGGAAAGTGGCCATATCTGCACAAAGGAAAATTATAACCTAATTAGTAATTGATTCATTAAACCTAAAGATTTGGACTTTAATCAAAAGATTTCTCCTACTATTTTATTCGAATTGATAGCCTCTACCTCCAATTCGAAGAATTATCCTAATTCCTTAGTGGATACTAGAATCCACTTAGACTGCACACAAGCCCAACTTTGGTTGGCCAACTTATGTACATCTAAGGGTAGATTCATAACTAATTATTTTTTTAAATAATTTTTAGTAATTTTAATTTTTTTTCAATCCCTAATCAGTAGGCTTTGGCCTCGATTGAAAAGGTTTGGTTAGGTCCAACCATTAACATGACCATATTTGGCCCATCTAGCCAATGAATGATTAGGGCCAACTTTGGTTGGCTAACCTAACCATCATTTAGAAAGATACAGTCAAAAAATCATATTATGAATGACAATCCCATCAGCCGATAAGCACCAGGCCTTTGGGCCTCCAATGATTATCTAACTGATGGACCCATTATCATCCACTTAATAGGAGGCTATGATCTAGTTATCACCATAACTATTTTATTTTAAGGACCTAATAATTTTAGAAGATTTAATTGATTTAGAGGATGAGCTCAGATGAACCAGCTTGTCATGATCCTCCCACTGGCTTCACCAAGTCAGCTTAAGGGAGACCATTAAAAGGGGTGGTCTAGGAGCACCTAAATCAGTCACACTGATTTACCTAGCTGACATGGGTCAGTTCGAATAGTCAAGTGATCTGATCAAAATATAATTTCACCAAGAGGTCAGGTAAGTTTGATTGGTGGGAGGGTCTACTATAGTTTGCCTTAGACACCATCAGAAATGGCCAAGTAAGCGGGCTGCCAATTAAAAATTATCGATCTGGTTTACCTTAGTCACCAACTTGTTTAATTAGTTTTGATTAGATCAACCTAACAGTTCGTGCTAGATCGCTTAGCCAAGAATCAAGTCCATTTGGTTCTCGTTAAAGACATGGACTTGACCAACTACAACTACTGTAATTGATCTAGAGAATCCTTGACCTAATCTAAGACAACAATTGATTAGATTTAGTCAAATCTCTAATTAAGTCCATCTTTAATCTAACCTTAGATCTAACCCAATTAATGGACCTAATTCCCACTAATCCATTAACCCAATGTGTTATGGTTTGTGTCTTAGGTTCTTCAATTCACAATCCTAGAATCTAATCAAACAACTTCTTAATTCTCAATTAAGTTTTGGGCTGAGGGTTGGGGTTCGGCTTTTCGAAAATAATTTTCATGTTTGTAAAATATTTTTACAACATGGTTCTTACCAACCAAGTTGCATGTTTGATTCATAATCAAAATGCAAGTGAAATAAGCACGAAACTACTTTAGATCTAATCTAAACAGGTTCATGTAATTAAAACAATTTCAACTTTAAACTGCACAAATTTCCTAAACAAATATATGATGGTTCTTTATGCGGGAATTATTAATAAAGAGATTTTATTTTAGATTTAAATATCTTTTAAATCTAATAAATAATAAATTTAATCTAGATCATATCTAATAAATTTATGATTAAAGATAGATCTACACGAACTAGGATAATCTTTGTACTGTAAGGGGTAAACCTTACAGCAAGACAACCTACAGTTCATGATTGATCTAAAAATTTTAATTTTAGATTTAATAATTAGATTATAAATTAGATCTAATCTAAAAAATAATCTAAGTATGTATAAATAATCATGTAATAAATAACCTAGGCTCTCATACCAATTGAAGAAATCAGATCTTGGGTTTCAGGGTTAGATCTTGAAACTTTTTCAAGATCAGGCAGCGGAAGACTAAAATAAATCAAAATTTATCTTATAAAATTAGAGAATTTCTAGATCTAAGATCCTATTACATGATTATTACATGGTATTAAATTAAAAATTAAAATATAAAGAGCAAGAACTACATGTTGATCATATCAATATGTTTCTATACTACATCTAATGTATGTAAAATATAATAGATCAGATCTATTACCTTGCAAGTTAGATGTTCTAACTTTACTGATCTAGATTCGAGGATGATGTTGTGAGCTGCACATGTATCCGACCTCTAGGAGTCGTCCACACGAGCCCACGAATCATGATAAAAAATTTTGATCCAGGAAATCAGCACAGTATGCTAGTACTGTGCTGATTCTTCTTCGATGGTTGATCAGATGCCTTCTTCTTCTTGATTTGAACTCTTCCAAAGATGAAAAGTAGGAGAAGGAGTTTTAGATATGAGATACTCTCAGAAAACTCACAGATGGAGGAAGAGAACAGGTGAACACAGCAATCCTAGAAGAAGACCCTCTTCTTCTTCTCTTTGCTCTAACCCAGACACTTAGTTTTGTGTATATTATATCTCCACACCCCTACACTCTTTCTTTCTAATTTTCACATGTCCTAAAGTTCTCTCAATGATCTATAATCCATAAAAATTTTAAAAAGAAATTCATCTTAAATAAAGAGATATGAAGAATTCTTGTCTAAGTCAAATACCTAGTCAAGGAAAATCCAAACAGGGCAAGATAAGGGGTGCCCAACTCATGGGTGCCCCCTCTTTTTTTTTCTATCATGGACCACCAGTAAAGGATGCACAATATGTGTCATAAAAGTCACAAAAATTTCAAAAAAAATCTGAATAAAATCAGTGCCATAAGGAAAGAGTTTTGGTTTCCTAAAATTCTATCTCATAGAATTTGAAATCCAAACTAATTCCTACTTTGACTTGGTCTACAACCACATTCCATATAAGAAAAAAAGAGTAGAAAGCTTGGGGTGTGTGTGAAGGCTTGGGAGAGAAGGTTTTATCGCACAAAATAAGAGAGAGTGGGAGTGGGGGGCTAAGGCGGCACAAGGTGGAATCCTAGTCTTACTAGGATTCAATCTATGACTTGTTCAAATTGGTTTCCCAAACCAAATCAAACCAAAACCAAATTAACCCAATTAAAATAGGTCTTAACCGAATTAAGAATTTAATTTAATCAGATTAAATTAGATTTAAATCTGATTTAATTTTTTAATCAAATTAGAAATTAGGTTGATCCAAGTCTTAATTGGACTAGGACTAGTTTTTCTTTGCACTTGGCTTATCCAATAAATCAATTGAACTTGATCCAATCAAGTCCAAATTAAATCTAATTAAATTATATTCAATTAAAATTAATCTTAGTCAATTGGTTTAATTAAATTAAGTCAATTAGCAATCAAATTGCTAATTGATCCTCCTACAACACTTGCACTAGATTAAATGTCAATCGTATTGATCGTTTAACCCTAGAACGATTCTTAATCATTGATCAACCATTTGATCGGATCGTGAACTCTAATATGTGTAATCTCATAGATCCGAACCTAAGTCGGTAGCATAGGAATAAATTTTTGTATCAATCGAAGTGACCATCTAGCAATGGTACTCGATGGCCGGATAGGTCAAATGTGTAGAACAACATCCTTAGAACCCACGCGGATATAGTTTCTATATAATTCATCCCCTTGATCAAAATGCTCATAGGACACCTCAGAGTTCAACTGTCAACTCTGATCAGGTTGTCCATATTATATTTCAAAATATCAAATCTATCTGATGGATTATTCTGGCCAAAGTTTTGCTAAATTGAAATACAGTGACTCATTCTTCTCCAACTCTTGGAGTGGTCAATCCCATCTTGATCACACTCTGACTTCGCAAGTACTTGACTGTGCCCAAAAGCCTTCCATCACTGAATTAGAAATTCAGTTAGTCCAGTACGAAAGCACAGTGAGTTGCTTGCAAGTCACTGAGGCGATCTCAGGTCTAAGGAACACTTATACCTATATTCCATCAGAGACATTCTCGACCGCAGAATGCTCTAGAGTTGATCATGTTCAATGATGATGTACCCTTACATCTCACCTGTATGCCATATCAGTGTCTCCACACTCCTTGGTTAAGAAGACAACCAACCCATATGGTCTACAGCGACCTATGCTCGATAGAAGCTGTCGTCCTTATTAACAATCTATCATTTGGTCGTGATCAGTTTTAAGGACTAATCGATAAATCCTCTCTTTATCGAACCTAAATAGTCCTAAGGACTTCATCACAACAATGGAGTTCATTAGAAGATGAAAAGTTATGATGAAAATACCAAAAATATATTTTATTTATTAACAAATTAATTACAATACAAGATTGCTCAACCGTCAACAGATTGATGATTGGCTTTTGGGATATATTTCCCAACATAAGGTTCATTTATATAGTATTTATTTTATCAAATATAACCTACTTATTATTCTTTTAATTGTATTTAGCTTAGTGATGTGCAAATCTTAAAATTTGTAAATAAAACCGCAAGCGCACGGTGTGCAGAGTAGCACGACCAGCGAGTACGGGTCGATCCCACAGAGACTTGGTTTTTAAAATGATTTTCAAATCTATGCTCAAGCGAGCTTTAACAAAAATCGAAAGTCGAAAGTTGTTTGCTAAAGACAATAAGACTAAGGATCTAGGGTTTTTGAATCCACTAGATCTAGATTAGGGAATTCTACCTAGAATTTTTCTTATTGATCCTAACGACTACTCCTCTTGTCTTTCCCAAGCATAGATTATGAAGGGACTAAGGCCCAACGATAATCCATCAAGATTCTTTACAGGGGAGTAGTAACTAGGATCCCTTAGGGTTTTCTCCTCCTATGCACTGAATCAAGCATGAACTATGAAGGGACTCTGACCCAACTGTAGTTCATCAAAAATTCTTGGCAAAAGAGGAAGAAAAAGAAACCCTAAGAAAAAGAAAGAACTCTATGTAAAATTCCTACTCATGATCTAGCTTCATCGCAAACCCTAGAAGGGATGCTTAGCTAGACATGATCTAAATCTACTTGCAAAATTTAAATGCAGAAAAATAAACTACCCTAATTTCATAAATTAAACTATCCTAATTGCATAAATTTAAATTGCATAATTTAAACTAACCTAATTGCATAAAATTAAATTGCATAAATTAAACTATCCTAATTGCATGAAAAATAAATTGCATAATGTAAAGAGATGAAATTGCATAAAAATAAGATTTTATATATAAAAAAAATTTATTACAAAAACCTCAAAGCTCGAGGCTTGAAAAGAGAGCTAAAAACCCCACTATCTAGGGTTACAAGCTTGATCTCCAGGAAGAATACATAAAACAAGGGCCTTTGGGGGCTTTTTATAGGCATTTGGGGGTTATAAGGTTTTCAAAACTTCCGATGTGGGACTAAGAGGTTTTAGGGGGTTTATGGTGCGCCGATGGGTCCATGGTCCATGCGCCTGTTGCTGTGGACCAGGCGGCTAACCAGATCACCAAATCAGTTGATTTTTGACCAATTTTGATCTGATTTGACTCGGGTTTGACCCAATTGAGTCTTCTTTCTTCATTCTTCAATTCCTGGGTCAATTTAACTCCGTTTTGCATAAAATTTGCACCGTTGGAATCCTCTTTCCTTGTTCTTTCTATTGATGATCTCTTCTTCTGCAAAATATAATAACAAGTATCAATTTCTTAATAAAGTTAGATAATTTAGATATTAATTGATACTTTTTATGTCAATTTGTGACATAAATCACACCCCCCAACTTAATCATTGCTAGTCCCTTAGCAATGTACCAAAATAAGATCATATTCCAAAAAGATCCTTCCTTTGCAAATTAATTTAAGATCGAAATTCAAGAAGTTTTCTAGTATTACTAAGTAATGAGCTTCGAATTAGAATCGGTAGTCAGTCTACTTAGAAGCTTTCTTAGAGTACACTTAAAGTTTTATAGCACTTGTGTGAGTGATAACTAACTTAGTATTTCAGTATTAACTTGTACAGGCCAATTGTATCATTTTTCATAACTTAGTTCGATTAATTTTTTATACACCCCAGATTAAACAAAGAACTAAGGTAGCTTTCACACTGTTTTTTTTTTTTTTTTTTTTTTTTTTTTTTTTTTTTTTTTTTTTTTGCTGAGCATCCTGGCCTTCCCACCACCGTTTGACGCGAATCTCAATACTTGACTTAGGTGAAGAGACCCGGTTACTAGGCTTAGGGCAATCCACATTTACTCTGTGTTTTGCATTTTATTTCAGGCAGGTAGCTCTTTCCTTAAATTCAAATTTCTTCAATTGGGGTGTAGAAAAAATTATCTAATTTAAATAATACTCAAATCCTTAATTGGCCTTACAATTAACACCTACTTTACCTTGTTAGTGTGCATGTGCAATTGGAAGTGCTAATAGTCTTTAAATGACCTAAGCCACCAAGAGTCTAACCAGCTAATCTTCTCCGTGACTCACTACATTAGCAAATACTTTCTAACTTACTCTTATTTCTCTTATAAATTAATTTATTTCATATATATATATATATATTTTTATTTTATTTTATTTTTATTTTTTTTTTTACATAATATATTAAATGCAAGAAATAACTCATAGTGGAAGGAAAAGGAAATGATAACACCTGATTTTGTTCAAGCTCTCCCCTCAACTTGACCGACATTGTCCCCAATGGAGTTTATCTAATTTATTTGTCCTAAGCAAACTGAAAGCAAAGAAAGCATTAGAAATTAAATAAGCTGGGTTGCCTCCCAGAAGCGCTAAGTTTTATGTCTTCAGCCAGACCAAACCTCGAAGCAACTTAATCAGAATAAGTTGGTTCATAAAGAACCATGGCATCTTCAACAGTCTTGACAGGTAATTCCAAGAATGGTTTTAATCGTTGACCATTAACTTTAAAGATAACACCATTACTTGGGTTTTCAATCTCAACAGCCCCGTGTGAAAAAACTTCCTTTACGAAAAATGGTCCTGTCCATCTAGACCTAAGCTTTCCTGGAAACAGATGTAATCTAGAGTTATATAAGAGCACCTTTTGTCCGATATTGAAAGTTTTTCTTATAATTGATTGATCATGAAATGCTTTGGTTCGTTCCTTGTATATCCTTGCATTTTCATAGGCTTCATTTCTAAGTTCTTCTAATTCATTCAATTGAAGCTTCCTATGGTTTCCAGCATCGTTCAAATTTGTATTTAGTTGTTTGATGGCCCACATGGCTTTGTGTTCTATCTCAATAGGCAAGTGACATGGTTTACCAAACACAATCCTATAAGGAGACATTCCTAGATTGGTCTTGAAAGCGGTTCGGTATGCCCAAAGTGCATCAATTAATTTTAAAGACCAATCCTTTCTATTGGCATTAACAGTTTTTTTCAGGATCTGTTTGATTTGTCGGTTTGACACTTCAACTTGCCCACTAGTTTGAGGATGATATGGTGTGGCCAATTTGTGGGTGACATTATACTTTTTCATCAATGTTGCAAAAGGTCGGTTACAAAAATGGGTTCCCCGATCACTAATGATTGCCCTAGGAATACCGAAACGGGAGAGAATATTTTCTTTAAGAAACTTAATGACCATTTTGCTATCGGGTGTTCTACATGCAATTGCTTCTACCCATTTTGAAACATAATCAACTGCTACTAGAATATATTCATTTCCAAAGGAATTTGGAAATGGTCCCATGAAATCGATCCCCCAAACATCAAAAACTTCAACTACCAAGATTGGGTTGAGTGGCATCATGTGTCGCTTGGTGATTCGGCCCATTTTCTGACATTGAGCACAATTTTTACAATATTCGTGAGCATCCTTAAACAAATTGGGCCAATAAAAACCACATTGGAGAACCTTAGCAGCAGTTTTCTTAGACGCGAAGTGACCCCCACATGCTTGATCATGACAAAAAGATAAAATATTCATGACTTCGTTATCTGGGATACACCTTCTAATAATTTGATCAGGACATTGTTTAAAAAGATAAGGATCATCCCAAATGAAATACTTCACTTGGGCAAAGAATTTATATTTATCCTGCTTAGTCCAATGAGAAGGTATCTTGCCTATGGCTAAATAATTTACAATATCAGCAAACCAAGGTTCAGTAGACAAAGACATGAGTTGCTCATCTGGGAAAGATTCATTGATGGGTGGTTCACTAGATGGTGCAACTGGAATTCGGGACAAATGATCTGCTACAACGTTCTCAGTGCCTTTCTTGTCCCTAATTTCTAGGTCAAATTCTTGAAGGAGCAAAATCCATCTGATTAAACGTGCCTTGGCATCCTTCTTTGCTAGGAGATGTCTAATGGCTGAGTGATCGGTGTAAACAATGGTGTGGGTCCCAACCAAATAAGATCTAAATTTCTCTAAAGCAAAGACAACGGCAAGGAACTCCTTCTCAGTTGTGGTGTAGTTAAGCTGCGCATCATTTAAGGTTTTACTTGCATAATATATCACTCTAGGCAGCTTATTTATTCGTTGACCTAAGATTGCGCCCACAACATGATCGGACGCATCACACATTAATTCAAATGGTTCAGACCAGACAGGAGGATGAATGATTGGAGCTGATACAAGTGCATTTTTTAGAAATTCAAAGGATTCCAAGCACTCATGAGTAAATTCAAATTTAGTATCCTTTGCCAAAAGATTAGTCAGTGGACGTGCTACTTTGCTAAAGTTGGCAATAAACCTTCTATAGAATCCAGCATGACCTAAAAATGAACGTATTTCTTTCACAGATTTAGGTGGTGGAAGACTTGCAATTAGATCTATTTTGGCCTTGTCCACTTCAATCCCCTTTTTAGAAATGACATGGCCAAGAACTATTCCCTGTTTGACCATAAACTGACATTTTTCCCAGTTGAGAACTAGGTGCTTCTCCTTACATCGTTCTAGAACTAATTGCAGGTGATTCAGACACTCGGAGAAGGTTAGACCAAAAACAGAAAAGTCATCCATAAAAATTTTTAGAAATCGTTCTATCATATCTGAAAATATGCTGATCATGCATCTCTGAAAGGTTGCCGGTGCATTACATAGTCCAAAGGGCATTCGTCTATAGGCAAAAGTACCAAATGGACAGGTGAATGTAGTCTTTTCTTGATCTTCAGCGGCTATGGGGATCTGGTTGTAACCGGAGTATCCATCAAGAAAACAGTAAAACTCTTGTCCGGCTAGTCTTTCCAATATTTGATCAATAAATGGCAAAGGAAAGTGATCTTTCCTTGTCGCAGCATTCAACTTTCTATAGTCTATACAGACCCTCCATCCCGTTTGGGTCCTAGTTGGGATAAGTTCGTTTGCATCATTTTGGACCACTGTTACCCCAGATTTCTTGGGTACTACTTGAACTGGGCTTACCCAAGAGCTATCAGAAATAGGATAAATTATTCCACTATCTAGGAGTTTCAGAATCTCCTTTTTAACTACATCCTTCATAACTGGATTAAGCCTTCTTTGGGCTTCTCTTGTTGGTTTAGCCTCTTCCTCTAAGTATATTCTATGTTGAACTATAGAAGGGCTTATTCCTTTGATATCTGCTATGGTCCAACCTATTGCCTCTTGATTTGCTTTTAGAACTGACAATAACTCCTCCTCTTGCTTGGGATCTAGGTCTGATGCAATAATTACAGGCAAAGTTTCTTTGGGTCCTAGATATGCATACTTGAGATGTTCTGGGAGGGGCTTCAGTTCTAAAATGGGTGCTTCCTCTATCGATGGTTTAGGTGATGGTTTCACCATCTCAATGATTGGTTCAGTAGGAAGTGTCGATTCTTGATTAATCTGATTTTCTTTAAGTATTTCATTGACATCCTCAGACTCATGGATTAACCAGGGGTTAGACTCTAGGTCGACTTCATCATCACTAATGTCAATGGATTCATAAATACCATCTTGGACTACATTGACATCAGCATGAGAAGAGGATTCCTGTTCTAAGTTAAAAACATTAAGCTCAATGGTCATATTCCCAAAGGATAACTTCATTAGACCATTTCGACAATTGATTTCAGCATTGGCCGTAGCTAAGAATGGTCTTCCTAAAATGACAGGTATATGTCCTTTAGGATTCGCAACTGGCTCAGTCTCTAAAACAATAAAATCTACAGGAAAAATGAAATTTTCAACCTTTATCAGAACATCCTCGACCATTCCCTTAGGGATCCTGAGAGATCTATCGGCTAACTGTAATGTGATCCCAGTAGGTTGAAGTTTTTCTAATCCTAGTTGTTCATACACCGAATATGGAAGGATATTCACACTAGCTCCTAGATCTAGCAAGGCCTTTTTTATATTGGTTTCTCCAATAACACAAGAAATTGTTGGAGCTCCAGGGTCCTTATATTTAATTGGCACATGGCTAGATAGGTATGAACTGACACTTGCAGCCAAAAATGCTTTCTTTGGTACATTAGTGGTCCTTTTCCTAGTGCAGAGATCTTTTAAAAATTTGGCATAAGTTGGAACCTGATGGATTATATCTAAAAGAGGAATATTAACTTGGACTTGTTTAAATACCTCTAAAATTTTGTCTAAATGTTCAGATTTATTGGATTTCAGTCTGTTTGGAAAAGGAGCTCTAGGACTTTTAAGTACTGGACTAGGTGAATTTTCAGTTTCTGGTGCTTGAGGTTGAAAGGTAGTAGTTTTAGAAGGTGACTCGGCAGATGAGTCATCTATATCATCAAGTGCAACTACCTTATTGTCTATTTGTTTTCCTGATCTTAAGGTATGAATGGCATTTATACCATTAACTTGGTTTCCTTGTTGGGGTCGTGGACCATTTTGGTTCCTAGGATTTGGCTCATGTTGGCTAGGTAACCTACCATGTTCTCGTTCACTAATGGTCGAAGCCAGCTGACTTACTTGCATTTCCAGACGGGCTATAGCTTGGGTGTTATTATTTATGAGTTGACCCGTAGTTTGCATAAAGCTGGTATGTGTTTTCATCATGGCTTCTAGACTTTTCTCTAAAGAGGTAATTTTTTTGTCATTATCATGGAAGCCTGGCGGGTTGTTCATCACTGGGTTGGACCTTAGATTTTGCTGATTGAAATTTGGATTACCTACATTAGGATTCTGGGACCATGAGAAATTCGGGTGATTCCTCCAACCTGGGTTATATGTGGGTGCATAAGGATTGTTCAATGGTCCTTGATAGGTGGCATTCACCTGTGCACACTCATTCGAGTAGGAACATTCTTCTAAGACATGGTCTGGTGCATTGCACCCTTTACACATGGGTGCAGATATTTGATTTACATTGGCTGGTCTCTGTAATTCTAAGGCTTCCAATCTACGTGTTAAGGTTGCAATCTTGGCCTCTGATGCTAGGGTTGGTTGAATTTGATGCATTCCTCCTCTTGAAGGTGTAGCTTTATCAGGTTCCCTAGTTGTTTCCCACTGTAAATTTTTCTCGGCTAGGTCTTCTAAGAATTGCCAAGCTTCAGTAGTTTCTTTGTCCATAAATTGGCCTTGGCACATGGACTCTAGCATGGTTCTTGAGTTTGAATCTAACCTCTCATAGATGATCTGGCATAGTCTCCAAGTTTCTATTCCATGGTGTGGGCATTGGGTCAAAAGATTCTTGAAACGATCAAAGTACTTCCAAAATGATTCACCAGCTAGTTGGTAAAATTGATTTATTTCATTCCTAATCCTAGCTGTTTTATGATGGAGGAAATACTTTTTTAAAAATGTTCTCACAAAGCCCTCCCAAGTAGTGACAGAATAGTTTGGCAGACTATAAAGCCACTTCTTAGCATTGTCCTTAAGGGCAAAGTTGATTAATCTAAGTTTGACCTCATCCTCTGTTAATTGCAGTTTCATAGTTGCACATACCTCCTCAAATTCTCTAATAAATATATAAGCATCTTCTAATCCTGTGAATTTTGGAAGCATATTTATGATTTGAGGTTTGATTTCAAAATTGTTAGCTGTGGGTTGTGGCAACCTGATACAAGATGGTTGGATGGAGCCAACTGGATAACACAAATCTTTAAGGGTCATGGGTTGGATTGGTTCAGCCATTGGAACAACAGGAATTGACTCAATTCTAACTAGACGACCTGACACTCTTCTCCACACACGAAGTGTACGGTTCTCGATGTTTATACAATTTTTTTTTTTTTAATAAAATTTTTATGTATAAGGAAAAGAAAGAAAAGAGAAAAAGTTCTAAAGAGAAGATCCTAAGGAGTCCTAAATCTAAAGAAAAGTAACCAAATTAATTTAAATTTTAAATTTTTTTTTTTTTTTCAAACAAGTGAATCAATAAATTAAACTCAATCTATCCTAGGGTTAACCTAAATCTAGACAGCTCCTAACTGTTCCAAGATGACCCTTCAAACCTTCCAAGTGGAGATTGATCAACTAGTTAGCCAGGTAAGTATAAGAGGTGGGAGGTTCACTCATCGTTGCCTTTCTAGACACCAAACGAGTTGGCCAGGCCAGCAACTGAACCAATTTAACAAACCACCCTCAGGGACTTGCCTAGACACCAACTAATCAAACAACTCAAACTTGGTAGAACTCTTAGGGTTCCTTGTCCTATTGAGCTCGAATTCCTTAAGGTTGACGTCTAATTGATTTTAAGATTAAAAGTCTAGGTAATGCAATATGATGGAGATGGTTTTTGGGCTAAGGAAGGGTAATGAAATCCCCACCTTATCTTGTTAATGGGTTGATGCCCTTAGATTAATTATGAAAATGCAAATACAAATAAACAAGATGACCAAGAATGTAAAAGATTTTAATTTAGAATTTTTTTTTTTTTTTGATATTTTACTTCACGATTATGAAATGTCTTTTGTTTTGTTTTATATTTTTTTTTTTTGTGATTAAGTAAATTCAAATGATTAGGTCTAAAAGCAAAAGTAATTAACTAAAAATAATAAAAGAGAAATTAGAAGCGTACCTGAGTTTTCCAGCAATCACCAACTAAATATAGAAACCTAAAGAAAAAATAAAGAGAGTTATAACGCACGAAAAACAAATATTTGAAAACAATTTAAAACGCCAAATCCCCGGCAACGGCGCCAAAAACTTGATGTGCAAATCTTAAAATTTGTAAATAAAACCGCAAGCGCACGGTGTGCAGAGTAGCACGACCAGCGAGTACGGGTCGATCCCACAGAGACTTGGTTTTTAAAATGATTTTCAAATCTATGCTCAAGCGAGCTTTAACAAAAATCGAAAGTCGAAAGTTGTTTGCTAAAGACAATAAGACTAAGGATCTAGGGTTTTTGAATCCACTAGATCTAGATTAGGGAATTCTACCTAGAATTTTTCTTATTGATCCTAACGACTACTCCTCTTGTCTTTCCCAAGCATAGATTATGAAGGGACTAAGGCCCCACGATAATCCATCAAGATTCTTTACAGGGGAGTAGTAACTAGGATCCCTTAGGGTTTTCTCCTCCTATGCACTGAATCAAGCATGAACTATGAAGGGACTCTGACCCAACTGTAGTTCATCAAAAATTCTTGGCAAAAGAGAAAGAAAAAGAAACCCTAAGAAAAAGAAAGAACTCTATGTAAAATCCCTACTCATGATCTAGCTTCATCGCAAACCCTAGAAGGGATGCTTAGCTAGACATGATCTAAATCTACTTGCAAAATTTAAATGCAGAAAAATAAACTACCCTAATTTCATAAATTAAACTATCCTAATTGCATAAATTTAAACTGCATAATTTAAACTAACCTAATTACATAAAATTAAATTGCATAAATTAAACTATCCTAATTGCAAGAAAAATAAATTGCATAATGTAAAGAGATGAAATTGCATAAAAATAAGATTTTATATATAAAAAAAAATTTATTACAAAAACCTCAAAGCTCGAGGCTTGAAAAGAGAGCTAAAAACCCCACTATCTAGGGTTATAAGCTTGATCTCCAGGAAGAATACATAAAACAAGGGCCTTTGGGGGCTTTTTATAGGCATTTGGGGGTTATAAGGTTTTCAAAACTTTCGATGTGGGACTAAGAGGTTTTAGGGGGTTTATGGTGCGCCGATGGGTCCATGGTCCATGCGCCTGTTGCTGTGGACCAGGCGGCTAACCAGATCACCAAATCAGTTGATTTTTGACCAATTTTGATCTGATTTGACTCGGGTTTGACCCAATTGAGTCTTCTTTCTTCATTCTTCAATTCCTGGGTCAATTTAACTCCGTTTTGCATAAAATTTGCACCGTTGGAATCCTCTTTCCTTGTTCTTTCTATTGATGATCTCTTCTTTTGCAAAATATAATAATAAGTATCAATTTCTTAATAAAGTTAGATAATTTAGATATTAATTGATACTTTTTATGTCAATTTGTGACATAAATCACTTAGCTATGTATAGACAATTCTAACTGTATCGGTGATGATTTAGCCACACTTGTACGAAAATCTGACAGACGTATATCGGTATATTCATCATGCATAGTCAATGGTGTGTGATTCTTAATAAAAAATCATGATCGCAATCGAACCACATAGAATTATGGAATAAGTGTGGAGGGTGAGCACAAGGGTGCAATAATGAATTTTTTCAATATTCTGCATGAGGTTATAGAGCTGAAGTATAGTGGTCTTCGACGAGTTGTGTTGTTCAAGTATCAAAAGTATGATTTAAGATGACACAGGCCAATTGTTATAGACCCTCCGCTTGTCAGTATCCACACCGATCACTTGTGGTACGAAAGTGATCCTTATATTTTTGCAAAGCAAGCGAGACTAGTGTGGTATGTTGAGGATACCAAAATGAAAGAGCTTTGGCAAATTACAATAAGGGCTCAGCATAAACATTTATTCGATCCCATACTTTTTACATGCCCGAATGATGAAGGTCTAGAGAGTGAAGTCCGTGCAACTATTGAAATGAAGCATAACAAATGCAAGCACCAGATAACATATTAGTGTCGATGACACAATCGACATAGGACAATTGCAACGAGATGACTATGAACCTAAGGATGTTCCTATTGTTGGAATGTCAGCATGGGCATGGGCAAGGACATGATCCAATGATAATTTGTGGTCACAATTACATGTGGATGATGACTTCATCAATGACGATGATGATAGCACTTCAAAATCGATGCCTTCTACAAGTCCTATTGAGGATGACTATATGGACACGAGTTCAGATTCTGAGAATAATAATTAATATAAATAAGTAATTTAATTTATTTTTTTATTACATCATGTAGTATTTGAGTTTTTTTTATTACATTCGTGGGGTAGACAATAGGCTCCACTAGATGATACACATCCTCACTTTAGCATTATGCACGACGAGTCAAAAGACTTAGATGAGACTTAGCTGCCCAAGTCTATGGAGTAGGCTAGTGCTCAGCCAGAGCCCACCCAGTCGAAGGTCATGGCACCACAGCATCATCTCTCTGCCGGTACATCTCTATCAAATTTATAAACTATGTACATTTTTTTGTTATATATATCCATTAGTAGATGATATATGTTTATTTTATGAATTTTCATATGTAGGAACACAGCAGCGACGTGCGGTGCATGATCCTAGTAGGGGCCTCATTTTGGAGAAATACGTGCATACGCACAATGAAAAGCCAAAAGTATAGATATTTCAGGATCATCCGATTAGCATAAAGGCTAGTATAGTCACCAACGAGATCAGTCTGTACATATGAAATTATTTTTCATGGGCCGTCGAAAGTTTCAAGCATGTCACCCCTCGATACCGCAATGCCCTTGTCTCTCACATCAAGGTAAGAATTAACTTCAAATGTGCAGGATAATAAGAATGTCCTCATAAATAATGGATAATTCTATGTCTTGCGCATCATTACATTATCCATATTATCTTTTCTCTAGTCTCTTTGTTAGACATCAAGGATGTTACAAGGATAATTCTTTGTTATATAGATAATTCTATGTCTTTGCTTCTTATTATGATGAATATTCATATATGCAGGATAATATTAACTTCTAAGATTGTACCGACAAACAAGTGACAGCATGTATTCTTAAAATGACTGCAAACAGGTATAAAGATCGACGATGTAAGCTTCATATATATTGCAATCAGCTGCAGGTGAAGGAGATTGATCCTGTGACCCAGCCTTATAGAAATTGGGCTGGGTCTAGTGACGATTGGCGATGGTTATGCGAGCATTTTGCGAGTGAGGTATTTAAGGTATGTTTAGTATTTCAAATTATTTTGATATTGTTATGCTCTTTATTGGTTATAAATGTATGGATTTTTTGGCAACAATCAGAGGCGAACAAGGTGAATAGGAGTAAGATTAATTCTATTCATATGTAAGAGAGTGCTTCTTTTGCATAAGGAATGAAGAGAATGGTACGTAACTACATTTACAATTACACACTGTAAGTTCTTATTGAATATATAAATTATTTTAATATCTTTTTTCTTTTTTCTTTTGTTTGAATAGGGACTATCCGGGGTCAATGCCTATGGTAAATTCTATCAGAACAAGAGTGGTGAGTTTGTGACTGAGGAGGCGAGGCAGCATCATGTAAGTATGGTACTATATTTTGAATGCTTTTAAAACTTTTGAAATAAATTTATAATTTTATTTAATTTATTATGAAGAAAAAAATATTACAACTGAGAGAGCAAACGATGAGGGAGGTTGGATCTGATAGCAATGCTGGATCACAGTCCGTTTGTTTAATGACAGATGATACGATCTGGGATGCCATCCTCGAATGGCAGCTAGAGTCTGGGCACAGCATGCACTCAAAAAAATCCCACAGTTCATCATCCGGCCAGTCTAATGATGCCTCAGTATCAAAGGCAGTCAGGACATCGATGAGCATGATGCAGGATCAAATTACTTATTGGATGAATCACAGCCAGACGCTCGAGAGGATAGTGGCTACGATGACGAGATGGCTCGATATCGATATTTTCGAGTTAGCACCTCTACAACCGCATGATGCCACCTCTGCACAGCCATCGCAACATACATCAGGCTAGAGATCGATGCCTGAAGGAGGGAATGAGGCCAACGACTATGATGATGTATAGTTTGTAGTTTTCTTAATTTTAAATAGTGTATGAACTCATACTTTTGTATCTGATAATGATAGCTATGAAACTTATTACTACTTGAAATTTGAATATTTTTATCGTGTTCATATGTTTTTATATAAAATATGCTTAATCTGATAGAAATTTATATTTAAATAGATGCTTTCATGACAAAAATAGTAAAAAATATTTTATTTCATTTCTAACTTAATTTAGTAATAAAATATTAATTTTCTCATAAAAAATAATCAAAAAAATTTGTCTACAATTTAAAATAAAAATTTTCACTAGAAATTGTGATGAAATATTTTTTGTCGCTAAAATTATGATGAAACAAATTTTCATCGCTAAAAATAAAATTTTTCATCATAAATTTTATTTTTTTCATTATTTTTTTAGTAATGAAATTTCATTTTTCATCGCTAAATTTGCAACGAAAATAAAATTTCATCGTAAATTTAGCAATGAAATTTCATATTTCATCACAAAATTAGCGAAGAAATTATTTTTTTTATTGCTAAAATTATGATGATTTTTTTCATCACTAAAATTGCGATGAAATTTTTTTTTCATCACAAATTTTGTGACAAAATTTTTTTCATCACAAATTTAGCGATGAAATTATTTTTTTCATCGCTACATTAGCAACGAAAATTATTTTTCATTACTAAATTTTGTGATAAAATTCTATTTTTCATTGCTAAAATTAAAATAAAAATAAAAATTTTCAATGAATAATATTTATTTTTGATGATGAAAATATTTTTTATCATAATTTTAGCGATGAAAGTTTAAGCTTTTGCGACGAAAATATTTCATCGTTAATGCTATGAACTTTTTCATCGTGTGGTTGACTAATTTTGGCGATGAAATAAAGTTTTTTCGTCGCTAAGACCTTTTGCTATGAGATTTTTTCTATAAACTTTTAGCAACAAAAAGTTTTATTGCTAATAGTTTTAGCGATGAAAATTTCATCTTTAATGATGAAAAAATTTCGTCACAAAAGATCAAATTTCTTGTAGATAATCCTCGATTTATATCTCAAACTTTTAGTATTTGTTTCATACATAATCTATAGACATCATGATAATATACATAGTGTTGGAAATTAATTCAAACATGATCTATGGTTGTTCATAGCAAAAAAAAAAAAAATCTATGTTTGTTCACCTGGTCCTTGTCTCATTTATTTTTTAGTTACTGTCATTTAGTTCGATTATATATTCGGTTGTAGATTAAGTCAAAATATTTATCTAGTTGTTAAAAGTCTTTAGGAGTCTTGTTATATGAGCGTATTTCGCTGATTTTGTGCATCATCCATATCGAGGAAGTCTATTTAAAACACCTAATGTAGAGATTATAGTGGGGTTCGTTTTCTTAAGAATTCAACTCAATAAAAAGTTACTTCTTTTCTTCCACTTTTTTCCTAGCACATAGTCCAAACAAATTAAATCTATAAATTACCAAGACAACCTCGTCTTTATGTACTTTCCCCCATAAGCTGGTATTCACTTAGCCCCTATTCACGGGATATGGAAAAATAGATGAAGATTATAAGCTTCACGACACAGCAAATAATGAGTCTAATTTATAAATTGAATCAAGCCATATCAGATGATCTAGCATATTTAAATTATACAAAATATAATACATCTGTACAAATAGAGTTCATAAATTTTTCTTTCAACAATATCCACTTGTTGACACAATGCCTTTCATATTTTCAATGATATTAACCTAATAAATTGATATATCATATCAAAGTCAAATAAATTTTCAGTTTCACAAACATACTCATGTCCATACACTTGAACCTTAGGTATTGAGTTTTTAATTCATCTTAGCTCCATAGCTCATTCTACGACCACATACATCTCCTATGGCATGGATCATCCAGTCATATTTAAGTCGTATGGCAAGAGCCCTTAACTGAAAAGCCGTCACGCCTTAGTTCTAGCATGACATACGCTAAGAATGGCTGAAATCCAACCAACGTAATTTTGTTTTCTATGAGTTTGTGCATACAATAGGGAATCACCAAGTTTGTTGTTCTTTTGGTTAAATGTAGCTAGAGAAAGAGGGAGAAACGAGTATCTGACTACATGAACTCATCCAAAAGTTTTATACACTTACAAGGTGAGTGCATCCGATTACCCACAATAAGATCTGATCTACGAACTTTCACAGGATATTGCTCTTACACATGAAGCAGGTTAATAAATATGATGTTACATGATACGCTTATGAAGAACATCCACTGCTTTTATTTGGAGTCTGAACATCAGATATCTGTAGTCGCAGAAAATTTAAGCCCTGATTATTTCTTCAACCAGAGTCATAAAGAGTCTTAAGGGCCCATTACTAAATTTCCTGTGCTTGCATAATAGATGTCAGATGAACGATCTATAGGTGGTGTCTTGAATGTAAAGCCTTCATCTGTCTTCTCTAGAGCCATAGATGCTACTGCTTAAATTTCCATGCAGAGTCGATAATGGGTTTCCTTGAATTAGCACATTACTACATTCTGAACTAATAGATTGATTTTGATGGCTCTGGATTGGCTCTCTTAATGAGGATCGATGCGGTGCAGTTGTTGCATTGCAGTGATTCCGGCTGATCCCAACACCAAGGTCAAGACTGATTGTGTTGCTCCCCTCTGGTTGAGTGTACTATGTTAGATAATTTTTAATCCATTATGCTAGGATCGTGCTCCTACGTTCATACAAAAATCAAAATTGTAAATAAATCATATTTTGCATCATCATTTATTCAATATAATGATCACATAGCCCGCAGGATATTTGGTCTTTTTCCATGACACGTCTGATCTTCTCTCTCCTCACCCTTCTCCTTAACGTGGTTGATCAATGGAGAATCACTCACATCTTTCTGAGAGTTGGAGAAAGGGACTAGGCTATCTCTATATTTATACCTGCATTTGTCTTGTCCCATCAAAAGACTAACTCTAATTAAAGTTGACTTTCAGTCTATATCTAATTAGGAATATAACTCTTTAATTAATTAGATTTACTGTAATTGATTCAGTACATGTGGTTGACCCAATGAGTTAAACCTAACTAAGTGATAATTATGTCACATATTAAGAGTCAAATTCAACATTCTCCCACTTGCCCTATATTATCACTTAAAAATAACTCTTTGATTATTCAACACATTTCACTTTAAAAATAAAATACTTTAATTTTCAAAAAACAACAATCCTGAATCAAAATTTTGAAAACAACCTGACAAGTGTGTACTCATTTTAAAAAATTTGCCCAATTATCTATTCTTTAAAAGATCCTTTATACTTTGATTAAGCAAAAATCATTAATACAGATCATAATAGTTATACATCTCAATTGACATACTCCCTTCCATGTATTATGATATCAATAATCTTTACTTAATCCAATCTTAAATATTGAAGTACATATGCTATTAAAAAAATCATAATGCTTATGATAATGGTCCCTCTATTATGTCACATGAATGATATTTTTATTTACTTTAAATTTGATAAAAGTCAACCATAATGTATACAAATAATGATTAAACAGAAGCAATAGCAGTCATTAAATTATTAAAAGATCTCAAAATAAGTATCTATCACAAACTAAATATCCTAATGATAAATGTCTATAACTTTTACATGTTCTTTAAAAACTTTGGATACTAAGCCTTTAGTTAAAAGATTAGCTATCATACAAGCAGTGCCAATAAAATCAATAGATACCTAATGACTACTAATTTTTTTCATCTACAGTAAGATATTTAACATCAATATGCTTGTTTGCATTGGTTATCTTGCTACTATTAGAAAAAAAAACTGTAGTAGAATTATCACAATAAATTCTCAACAGCTTGAAAATAGAATCCATAATCCAGAGTCCTAAATTAAATTTATTCAACCATAAAGCATGTGAGGAAGCCTCATAAAAGCTTATATATTCAACTTCCATTATAGAGAAGGCAACAATGTGCTGTTTTGCGCTCCTTCATGAAATTGCTCCACCAACCAATAGAAAAATATAACTTGTTGTGGGCTTCCTACTATTGAGAGAATCAACATAATTTGTATCTAAATAACCGATCACCTCCAACTGATCAGTTATCTTATAAGTATGTAGTCCTTAGTCCCCTAAAGACAGCGCATCACTTTCTTCGCAGCTTTTTAGTGGTCTATACCTAGATCATTTTACTATCTACTAAGCATTCCTAAAGGAAAACTAATATTAGGACAAATACATACTTGAACATACATCAGACTACCCACTGTAGATACATAAGATATATCCTTCATCTAATTTCTCTCAATCTTATTCCTGAGATACTGAAATTTACTGAATTTATCATCCTTAACAATTGGTACTTCACTTGATAAACAGCTCGACATTCCAAATCTTTCTAAGATCCTAGTAATGTAAGTCCTCTGAGATAAACCAAGATATCTCTTACTCCTATCATGATGGATTTCTATACTAAGAATATAAGATACATCTTTCATATCTTTTATGTCAAAATATTTGGAAAAAAAAATTTTAGTTTCATGCAAGAGATCCAAATCACTACTGGCTAGTAAGATATCATCTATATATAGAACCAAATATATAACTTGCTCCCACTCACCTTTAGATATATACATTGATCAGCAATATTTTTCTTAAATTTGAAGGAAGCAATGATATGATTAAACTTTAAGCACTATTGTCTGAAGGCTTGTTTAAGACCATATATGAATTTCTTTAATTTAGATATCAGTCTTTTATTTTTCTGCACTAAAAATCCTTTAGGCTGTTCCATATACACCTCTTCATTTAAATTTTCATTCAAGAATGTAGTCTTTACATCCATTTGGTATAGCTCTAAACCAAAATAAGCTACTAATGCCATAATGATTCTGAATGAATCCTTTCCAAAAATAGCAAAAAATATTTCATGATAATTGATTTTTTCTTTTTGAGTGAATCTCTTTACTACAAGTCTAGCCTTATATCTTTCAATGTTACCTTTAGAATCCCGTTTGGTCTTAAAAATCTACTTACAACCAACAGGCTTAGATCCTTTAGACAATTCGACTTGATTTTTGCTTATAGATTCCATCTCATCTTTCATAGCATCTAACCAGAGTTTAGAATCATCGCTATTTATAGCATCCTTAAATAAGACTGGATCATCCTTCATCCCAATATCATAATCACATTCTTGTAAATAAACAATATAATCATTTGAAATGGCCGATCTTCTAATTCTAATAGATCTCCATAATATTTTAAATTTAGTATTATTATTATGATTATTTTCTATTAGATCAGGTTCATTGACTGTCTATTCAGAAAGTGGTGTATCAACCACCTGTTGATGTTCCATAATCTCAGATTGAACTGATTCATATGGAACATCTATAGGTGTTACTATAATAGGAAAAGATTCTCCTATTTTTTCTAACATCGCATTACGCGATTCATCGCTCCCACTGATTTCACCATCCTTAATGAGTCTAACAGTTCTAGTTTCAATAATTCTAATGGTGTGCAATGGACAATAAAATTTAAAATCTTTTGATCTTTTTGGATACCCTATAAAATAACAACTAACAGTTCTAGGATTCAATTTTTGATCTTATGGATTATATAATCGAGCCTCTACGGGATAATCCCAAACATGTAAATGCACTAAACATGGTTTCCTTCCCATCTGTAACTCAAAAGAAGTTTTAGAAACGGCCTTACTAGGTACCCAATTTAGAATATACATAGCAATTTTCAAGACTTCTTCCCATAAATTCAAAGGTAATGAACAATTACTTATTATACTCCTCACCATGTCTATCAAGATGCGATTACGTCTTTCAGCCACATCATTTTGTTGAAGATTTTCTGACATAGTATACTATGCTATAATGTCATGCTTTTTTAAAAAATTTGATAAAAGATCCAGGATTACGATTAGATTCAATATATGTACCATAGTATTCACCACCCCTATTAGATCTCACAATCTTAATTTTTCTATTTATTTAATTTTCTACTTCAGCTTTGTACACCTTAAAGGCTTCCAAAGTTTTAGACTTTCATATAACAGAAAAACATAACCATAACATAAGGAATCATCAAGAAAGGTGATGAAATATCTTTGCCCTTCAAAATAAGGTAAAAAGTAGCCACAAATATTGGAATGTATCAATTGTATGAGTTCTTGTCTTCTAGTGACATGCTTTTTATGGCTTTTAATTTGTTTTTCTTTAATGCAATGAATGTACATACCAAAATCACTAAAATCTAAATTTGATAAAATATCTTCTTTAACCAATCTAGTCATCCTTTCTTTTGATATATGACCTAATTGTCTATGCCATAATATTGAAGAATTTGCATTCATAATACCACGTTTCATTCCAACATTGATATTCAAAATAAGTAAAGATTGTGTAAAAGAAGAATCCAAATTCATTTTATATAATCCATTGCACACATGTTCTAATACCAATCAAAATAGAATTTTTTATCAATCTAAAATTTGAATTCACAAAAGTAAATGAAAAACCTTCTAAATCAAACTTTGATAAAGAAACTAAATTTCTAGATGCTAAAGGAATATAAAGACTTCATGTAGATCTAATTTGAATTTGGTGTCAATAATAAGTCTACAGGTCCTAACTGAAATGATCTTGGACTTCATCCGATTCTCTATAAAGATCTACTGCTCTCTGTTAATTAGCTTCTGGCTTAAAAGAAATTTTTACAATAAATTAGAAACATGAATTACAGCACCCGAATCAATCCACTAAGTATTAGAAGAAACATCAATAAAATTGGTTTGGAAACAAATAAGTGATAAAGAATACCATTCTTTTCAAACAACTTCTTTCTTTTCTCACCATCCTTTTTGATATGTTCCTACTTGTTATAAAAGAAACATTTCAATTTATGAGATCATTTTTTTGGTGGATTGCTCGATTCTTTATTTTTTTTCTTTATCTTCTTTCTTTCAGGATGCTCCTCTGTAACCACATGAACAACTATGACTCCTTCCTGTTTTAATCTCTCTTCCACTTACACACACTGGGAGATGAGTTTATTCATTGACCATGATTCTTTGTGTGTTATAGTAAATTTTAAATTAGATAAATTAGGATGGAAGAGAATTAAAAATAAACTGGATAAGAAAATTTTCAGATATTGTTATTCCCAAGTCATTCAATTTTTCAGCTATATCACATATTTTCATAATATACTTTCACACTTCAAAAACTTCATCATATTTCACAGGGGTTAATTTGTTCATTATGGTACTAGCTAAGACTATATTTGATTTGATAAACTACTATTCTACAGAGAAAAGGTACTCGATGGATAATTCATTATCAAGAACATATCTCATAATATCTCTCGGTATGGAGCTCTTAATAATTATGAGAGATAATCTATTAGAATATTTCTATTTTTCATATAATTCCTTCTAATATGGAGGACTAGAGGAAGTAATTGGATCAGACTGAGACTTACAAAGAATCAAATCTAAGTCTAGGCATCTTAGGATAATGAGAAGCTACTCGTACGAATTAGGATAATGACATCCATTCAGTGTAGGAATGTTAGAAAGATGCGATGAGAGTAAAGCCAGAGTCATAGCTGTAAATAAAATAATATGCTTACAATTACGATCATGATGCAAATTCTAAAACACAGTTCTGCTAATAACACTTATTATACAACTTTAAAACACCTTTAGGCAAGAATTATAGCATATAATAAGTATCACAACTAATTTAATCATAAATCTAAACATAATAACCAATGTCAAAACATGCATCACATAAATTACCAATATAAAAATTTTCATAATCAACAATAATATAAAATATGTAAACAAAAATAATAATTATGGCATTGTTGGGTATAAAATACCCGCGGCCGAAATTCCCATCAGAACGGCTCCGCCCGGACTCCTACGGGAGCCGGACTCCACCTTCATCAACAGAGCGGCTCCGCCCGGACTCCTACGGGAGCTGGACTCCACCTCCGACACCAGAACGGCTCCGCCCGGACTCCTACGGGAGCCGGGCTCCACCTTCGACATCAGCACAGCTCCGCCCGGACTCCTACGGGAGCCGGGCTCCACCGCCATCAGCAAGTGCAGCTCCGCCCGGACTCCTACGGGAGCCGGGCTCCACCGCCATCAGCAAGCGCTGCTCCGCCCGGACTCCTACGGGAGCCGGGCTCCGCCGCCAACATCAAAACAGCTCCGCCCGGACTCCTACGGGAGCCGGGCTCCGCTCTCAATATCAATCGCTGGTAAGCTCAATCCGGACTCCTATCAGAGCCGGACTTCGCCCTTGACTTTGTTTGCAGTAGCACCTCCCGGGCTCCACCTCCGACACCAGAACGGCTCCGCCCGGACTCCTACGGGAGCCGGGCTCCACCTCCGACATCAGAACAGCTCCGCCCGAACTCCTACGGGAGCCGGGCTCCACCTCCGACACCAGAACGGCTCCGCCCGGACTCCTACGGGAGCCGGGCTCCACCTCCGACATCAGAACGGCTCCGCCCGGACTCCTACGGGAGTCGGGCTCCACCTCCGACATCAGAGCGGCTCCGCCCGGACTCCTACGGGAGCCGGGCTCCACCTTCGACATCAGAGCGGTTCCACCCGGGCTCCTACGGAGGCCGGACTCCAACCGCGGCCGAACCTCAATCGACAGATCCGCACAGCGGATTCTACGCGGCTCCAGCAACGGACCCATTACTCCCTGACAGGCTGTAGCAAACGGCCACGATTCTGTCCCACTCCCTGCGGCAGGTGCTGCACGATCCCACTACTCACTGACAGCTAGCGGCAACGGACGCCGCCCCACTATCCGCAACAGGCCATACGTGGCAGACTATGACAACAGCCACGAGTCTACCCCACCACTCTCCATAATTAATTTTCCTGACCGTGGGCGGCCCACTACCAGATGGTTACACACGTCGCCATCAGTCCGCTGCCTCCCCCGCCTATAAAAAGGGGGGACTCAGATACGTTATTTTTTTAAGCTCATTTCTCTTATCTCAAAACTCTGCTAAATTCTCCGTTCGAGCACTCCATTCTTGTTGAGGCAGAGAACTGACTTGAGCGTCGGAGGGTCTTACCGGAGCAACCCCACCTCCGGTTTAGACTTCCCTTGCAGGTCCCGGCGGCGACCGCGGCCTCCTCAACTCCAGCTTCTCCGGCACAGGCGGATTTTTGCACCAACAGGCATGAACACATAATTTTTGTTTAAACTGTGACCCATCATATTAGTTATACTTTCAATGGCTTAACTAACTACGATTACAACAATCCAAGATTATTTTTGCCTTTGGGTCTAAAGCTCCCATCTTTATACAATTTAAGTTAGTCAACCTATAGCTGTCAATTTTTGCATCTAATTACAATCACCTTTGGATCAACTGTAACAGATATACCTTTATGCAATTTTTAAAAATAATGAGAGAGAAAATTATTAGCCCTTAATGACTCAGCTACCCAAGATCCATAATGTTCTGAGCTCTTTGGGGCTACGCGAAAGCACACTTGAATAATGCAATAGTGAATGAAATTATCAAATAAATAATATATAAATTATTTAAATATTTTATTATGCATGAAAACTCAATCAAAATATTCTTCAAGCCATCATGAGTCTAATGATTTAAAAATCACTCAAATCGAATGTAAAATGAGCAAGTTATAGTGATTTTATCAAAATTTCTAATAATAGAGGACTTAACCATGAATCCTAGACAAAAGGGGGATTTTCTATAAAATAGTTGCTTCGAAACAGAGTGTCATAAATTGGTAGGGATCTTTTTGTAATAAAACTATTTTGTAGGGTCTTATATGAAAAATAGTTTAAAATAAAATCAGATTCAGGTCTGACCTTTTTTATTTTTTTCAAAAAATTAAAAAATTTAATTTAATTTTCTAAGCTTGTATTTAATTCAAAAAATACAAAACCTTGATTTTAATATTTTGAAAATAAGTAAAAAATTTGTCAAAAATTTTTACATGAACATGAAGCATGAAACCATGGCTATGATACCACATATTAGATAATTTTTAATCTATTATGCCACTATCGTTCTCGTATGTTCATGCAAAAATCAAAATAGTAAATAAATCATATGTGCATCATCATTTATTCAATATGATGATCATGTAGCCCGTAGGATGTCTAGTCTTCTTTCATAGGATGTTTGGTCTTCTCTCTCCTCATCCTCCTCCTTAACATGGACAATCGATGGAAAATCGCTCACACCTTTCTGAGAGTTGGAGCAAGGGATTAAGCCACCTCTATATTTATATCTGTACTTATCTTGTCCCATCAAAGGGCTAACTCTAATTAAAGTTGACTTCCAGTCTAGATCTGATTAGGAATAGAAC
This sequence comes from Elaeis guineensis, assembly GCF_000442705.2. Lineage (NCBI taxonomy): Eukaryota > Viridiplantae > Streptophyta > Magnoliopsida > Arecales > Arecaceae > Elaeis > Elaeis guineensis. Next base: position 39,420,220 of record NC_026007.2, on the reverse strand, counting down.
TTTTTAATTAGTTGGGCTTACTATAATTAATTCAGTACATGTGATTGACTCACTGAGTTAAATCTGACTAAGTGATAACTAGGTCACATATTAGGAGTCAAATCTAACATACTGCTGAGAGATAACCATCATGTCACGTGTCCTTAGAAAATCATCGAAACCTACTAGCATGCAAGTTGTTATATTGTTGGAACCATCTGAAACCATCAGCATGGATGTATCATGGTTGACAATCTTTCCAATAGATACATCATGGTTATGCTTGCCCCCATATGTGGTTATTGCGGCTTTTGGATCATGCAACACCCTCTCCACATGTTTCCTAACAGGGCACCCAGCATATGTGCATTTGTAGTAACTTCTGAAATTCACACAAGAAAATATCATATAACCCTAATAAACATTAAGGATGCTGTGATGAAAAATAGGTTAGAAATATCATAGATCTCTAGAAAAAAAATAAGCCTAAGATTTTGTATTTGCCACCACCATGTAGGAATAAGCAAACATGTTTTGCTCTAACACGAAATTCCACATGTTTTAATCTGCCATTTGCATGTTCCTTGCTAATTATATCAAACTTTTGCAATATAATATCAAAAAAAGGTGGAAATTTGGTAATGGAATGTGTTGCAAGATAAAGAACTTTTTAATCATGAGAAGCAAGAGGGACTTTCATTAAAGTAGTGGAGAGGTACAAGAGGCTTTCAAATGGCTTGCTTTGCCAAAGGATCTAGACACCTATTTATAGATACAAAGGTGACTCTTAGGTTATCCCTCATGAATACATAAGTAACCCTTTAATCTCCATATAACTCTTAGTTTACTTAAGATAACTCTTTAATCTCCACAATGTATTAAATACTAGAGTTATATAACTCTTTGATCTCTACAACACCCTAACTACAAGAGTTACATGACTCTTGAACTTGTTAATCTTAATGATAGAGTTAATTACAAATTAACTTCTAACACCTCCCTTAATTTGTAATTCTCATGATATCTCTTGCTTGCTAAAACTTTTTAGTTGTAATTGGTTTGGTGAAGACATCGGCTAGCTACTCATTGGTATTGACAAACTTCAATAGTATATCTTCTTTCTCGATCAAGTCTCGGATGAAATGATAGTGGATGTCGATATATTTTGTCCTGCTATGAAATATTGGATTCTTTATCATGGCAATGGCAGACATATTATCACACCAAATAATTTTTGGATTTTGTTCATTATATTGCAAATTAGAGAAAATTCTCTTGAGCCAAATTGCTTTACATGTTGCATCAGTTGCTGAAATATCCTCAGCCTTCGTAGATGAAAGTGCTACGATCTTTTGCTTCTTTGATGACCATGAACTAGCTTTTGTTCTCAAACAAAATATATAACCTAAAGTGCTTTTGCGATCATTAAGAGAACCTACCCAATCACTATCAGAATGTCCAACAAACTTGTTAGAATCTTCCTTTTCATATATCAAGCCCAGCCTTTTAGTGCCTTGTAAGTAGTGAAGAACCCTTTTAGCTACTGCATAATGAAGTTTACTTGATTGACTCAAAAATTTGGATAAAAGACTAACAGGAAAAAGCAAAATCCGATCTTATATTTATTTGATAAATAAGTAAGCCAACTAAACTTCTATAAGCTATGCAATCAATCTTTTGAGCACCATCACATAGCAGAAATTTTTTATTCTTGGACATTGGAATTGCTGCAGGCTTGTTGTTAGACATATGAAACTTTTTCAATAAGTCTTCAATATAGTTTTCTTATGACATAGATATCTTTCCTTTTGATTGCTTAACTTGAATGTCAAGAAAATACCTCATAAGACCAAGATCAGTCATTTCATACTCTTTCATCATTGCCTTTTTAAATTTTTCTACCATGATGGTATTAGTGCTAGTGTAAATAAGGTCATCAACATATAAACAAATAATTAAAAAATTTTGTGTACCATTCTTTTTTTTGACATATAGTGATGGCTTACTTAGACTTCTTTCAAAACTATTATGGTGAAAATATTTATCAATCTTGCTATTCTATATATGAGGGGCTTGCTTTAAGCCATATAGTTTCTTTCGAAGTCGATAGACTTTGTTCTTTTTCTCTTTTATAATATAACCTTTTGATGTTCAACATAGACTTCTTCTTCAAGCTCATCATTTAAAAATACTCATTTTACATCAAGCTGATAAACTGGCAATTCCATCTGAGCTACTAATGCAAGAATAGTCTGACTGTCTCCATATGAACCACTGGTGCAAATATCTTAGTGAAATCTATACCTGGCTGTTGAGTATATCCTTTTGCAACCAAGTGAACTTTATGCTTCTCAATGGAACTATCTTTTTTGTATTTTGTTTTGTAAATCCATTTGAGTTTGATGACAACTTTTCTCTTAAGAAGATCCACAAGCTCTCAAGTATTGTTCCTTTCAATAGAAGCTATCTCTACATCCATTACTCTAAGCCATACATCATTCTTGCTTGCTTCTTGAAAATTCTATGGCTCACATACAAAGAAGGCAACATGACAAGATTCATAAATATTAATTAAGGAGTGCACCTTCCTTGGGGTTGAATCAAAATCAGTAACAACTTGACTTGAAGTTCCTTCGATCTTGGACTTCTATATTGTTGCAAATCTTCTAGGCTTGGCTCCATTAGCTCAAGTAGTCTCGAACCATGAGAAGAATTTTCCTCCCACTTTCATGCTGCCAACTCAGCAAAAAGAACATCTTAAGAAACAACAAGTTCATTTTGCTTTGGATTAAGGAGGAGGTAGGCCTTAGATTCTTCACTATATCCTATGATGTATTTTTCTCCTTTCTTATCAAATTTTTCTCTAATTTGAGAAGGAATAAGTGCATAAGCTTGCATCCAAAAACTTTTAAATTTTTTACTTGGGGCTTTTGTCCATACCAAGCTTCATAAGAAGTTTTATTTTGTACTACCTTTGTAGGAAACCAATTAAGAATGAAAACAACTATATTGATAGCTTCCACTCAGAATTTGTTTGGCAAATCTTTTTCTTTCAACATGCTTCATGCCATCTCTACTATTTATTGGGATTTCGAGGTGTCATGCATACAGACTTTTCAAAACTTTTTCGAATTATGCAGTGGAAGATCATATTAAAACTATTTTAATCTACGCATGCATAGATCTAATTTTATACCTACAAATCTAGTTCATATGATGAAAATAAGAAGATCATGCATCTGATTTCAAAATAAAAATAAAGTTGGTAATCAGATCATCTACCTATAGCGCTAAACTGATCTAGATCTAAGGATGTCTATAGGTTTCGTTGATGCCACACATGTATTTGACCTCTATGGATATCCATATGGGGTTGAAGTAGATTAAAAGCACCAGAGATCATTGAGGTGCTAACTCTCTTTTAGATCTCCACTTTTCTGATTTGGATCTGATCTCCTTCTTCGACTGTCATAGAAGAGGATTCGAAGATGGATCTACATGAGAACTCCTTTCACCCAGAATCGAAGGATGCAAGAGACAATAAGTGAACTCTTCTCTCCTTCTCCTTTCTCTCTTTCTCTCATTGATCTCTCTCCCTTTATACCCCACCAAGACTTGGGTGTGTGGATTTGGGATGAAGCAAGAAGGAGGTGGCACTCGGATGGATACTATCTCTATTTTAGCCTACACACCCAGAGGTCTCCTCCTTTTATAGATGGAATCCAAGGGAGAGAGGATAGAATTCAATTGAATTTGAACTCTTATTTGATAAGAATTCAAGTTCAATCTGAACTAATCCAATCCCCAGAAGATGAGGAGATAGAGAACACCAGGAGGGGGTGACAACTTTGAATTTGTGCTCCCTCTCCCTATTTCTTTCTTGTGCATGATGCCAATCTGGTATTGGCATCCACACATGATGAGAAGGAAGATAAAGAGTCTCAAAAATTGAGACTCTAGCTCCTAGTTCATAGCACCCCACCCCTAAATCGGATAAGGGTACAATAAGACTATAATTGAGCTGAGCTTTATTAACATCTTTCACAAGATATTATAAACCTTGACCATCTGTTGATAATCTGCTCTTATTTATTTCAATCAACTTCTCAATCTGCTAACACAAGCATTTCAATTTAACTCATCATCTCTCAAAATCAAATCTAAGATTTTATTCATCATACTATGCTCTGTATATACAGTTCCAAAAATAAAATAAAATATATCTAATATTTACTGATTTCACAACTCAAATACATATAATACAGCTCAAAATATATTCCTCTCATAAGCTAATATGAACAGCTCAAACATATAAAATATCACAAAACATACCCTTCTTATTAACTAACATAGCCAGTCTTTTCTAGTACTTGTGCTGATAAAGATGCTGCTACTTTACTTCTATTTTGGCTAAGATGCTTCAAAATTGCAATAAAAAGAAGTGAGGGGGAATGAGACCTAAGTCCCATTGAATGGACAAACTATCTAACAATGGAGAAACATGAATGTTTAGCTGTAACACTGAATATACTATATAGAGCTGATACTGCTGATACACTTTCAAAACTTTAATATGCTAAACAAGAATGAACCATGTAATGAACTATGCTACTGCTGGGCTACTACCGACCACACCATAGAGCACTACTTCTATGAGCAGCCGATACGTAGCAATGCATGCTGCTGATAAACCCCATCGGGCATACTAAATTTTTTACAATTTTTCTATTATTTGTGGTGCCGGCTGTATTTATTCTGTATAAAATGCTAATACTGATGCTAAGGCACACCCTCTAAGTTGTTAACTCCCATGGATAGCCTTTTTAATGAATGCTAAATGAAGTTTCAAATACTGAAAAGCTAAATTTTAGATATTGAAGAGCTGACTCAAAAACATTTTCAACCCAAAATGAACTTCTTTCCAAACTGAATATACATACGCATATATATTCTTGAATAACATTTCAATAAGGTTCACTTCCTATTTTCATACTTGCATATACATACATAAGCTATAGAATAATAGAAATCTATTTTTCTTTTTCAAAATTAGTTTCATTCATAGCAATGTATAGTGAAGAAAATACCAACATTAGATAGAAAAATCCACTCACCTCATGATAGCTACTATACTATCTTGATGCTTAATTCACCCCAAGCACCCCCCTCGAGAGCCTTTTTTCTCTCCTAAAATATTAGTAAACACTGATAAATACAATACTATATAATAACATGAACAAGACTATGCATACTTTGCTTTTAGGCTGATTCTTTAACTCTTCTAGTTTTTACTTTTATTCCATTCTGTTTTACCCTATCTAGAGTTAGCTAAACTCCACATAAACTTTAGAACTTCTACCAATTTAACTATATTTCATTTCATAATTTATTTCAAATTCAGTTAACATAAATTTCAAGCTATTTGCTGAAATAATTTAGACTGGCTTCATTAAAATTGACAACAGCAACTTAATCCTCCAAATTTAGATTTAAACCCATAATCTAATTTACCAAAACATCAAATCTGATAGTAATTATTCAAGGTTTAATTTAGATCTAATTTGGAGATTAAAATCCTTATCTCAAATGGTTAAAGTCCTACTGGAATTAAGGCAAGCTCCTTTCTTTTCCCAAAATCAGCAATTTCAGCAATCTTTCTCCTTTCAACTCAAAATCACTTCTTCCAGCTGAATTCACCTTATTTGCTAACTGAAAACATAACCCTCTCTATCTCCTCTTCATCTCTATCCCTTCTAGTTTAATTAAGAAATTAAAACAGCAGCAAGGAAGAACCGATGGATAGGCTTGGAAGAAAAATAAAATAAGAAAGCTGCTTGCCACATGTCACATTCATAAAAGACCAATAATTAATGACCATGCTGGGTGTCGCTAGAAAAAATTTCCACTATTTCTTTATAACATGAAGCTACTGATTTAATCCTCTTAAGATTATCTTTTAAAATCAGAACTTAAGATATCTGGGATCCATCAATTTTTGCTGTTCTGCTACAGTCGAGTCGACTCATCTGAATCTTGAGTCGGCTCGCCACACACACTGCAATCCATTTACACACACACACACACACACACACACACACATGCATACATACATACAATTCAACATGTAATTCCCATCTAATTAAATTCTTTCATTCCATCTCTGGTTAATTATTCATTTTAATCTAATTCAACTTGAATTAATTTTGCTTCTTCAATTTCTTATTTGCTATAAATTTTTTCATCAACTCTATGCTGATTTTTCCTTCAACTTATTAGGCAATTTTAGTCCCAATTACACTGTAACTTCTAATATTTTTTTCTATTTCTTTATGCTACTCAGGTCCCAATGCTGTGATACAATTCTGCATCTTTTCTTTTCTACCATTCAAGTTTAACTTTTCACAATCACTAAATAATTCTTGATAAATTTTTCTCTCTATATTTACTACTCCTCTTACTTTAAATTTCATGAATCTATAGCACAAAATTTGCCATGTTTATCATTTAAGATATCCCTATAAATATTAGCTCATTCTATGCTCAATAATCACAAAAAAATTTAACTTCAATGCTACTATTATTGATCCAGTTCCTCAATTATTTCTCTTTTTAAATAATAGCTAGATTTATGCTTTATTAATGCTAATCAATTAATATTCAAATGCTCAAGTATATCATGAATGAAATGCTATGTCAAATATATAAATAAATACTTCATACGAATTCAAGTTTCAAATATCATAAATCATAATATTCTCAATTCGGGGTGTTACATGGTTCAATTGGGTTTAGGTCAGGATTCAATTTGAATTCAATTCGAACCTAATTTGATCCAGACTCAATCTTAATCCAATTAGGATTCAATTCTAAAATCAAAAGTTCAATTAGGTTAAGTCTAAACTAATTAAATCTGATTTAATTATTTAGGACTTGATCTCATCAAATTGGATTGAAATAATTGCAATTAGGTTCTCTTTTGCTAACTATTAGCTGATCCTATACTTGTAACTTTTATAAATTGATCCAAATCATCAATTATATTAATAATTTGATCATGATCTCATCATTTGATCTGATCAAACTTCTTTTATGTATGACCCCATAGGTTTTATTTTTTCTGATAGTGAGACATGCCATGACCTCCATCATAGTATCATCGAAATATTTTTTAATAGGTTGGAACATTTTCAACTCTCACCTATTAAGGATCATCAATCCAGAATGATCTTAGTGAGCTTTTACAATCCACTAGTGATGCCTAGCAGCGTATGTTGGAATACGCAGAGATTTCATGTATGTATTTCAAAAATTTTATAGTGAAAGAATATTAGATTAAACTATTTAATCTACAAATATATGTATAAGATCTGATTTTAAAACTTCTATAAATGGATCTATGATATAAATTTATATGTATAAAAATTTAAATTTAAAACAATAAGCATATGAATAAAAATTGGCACACTGTAATAGATCTAATCTACCATAGTGAGGGTTCCAAACCCAATATCTGAGCATAGATAGTCGAACTCTATGATCGAGAATGTAGATCTGAAAGTTTTCTCTAATCACTCATAGATGCACAAGCATCCGATCTCTATGGATGGTCCACACGAAGCCCTCAGACTGATCAGCCCTCTATGGGAGTGCTAGCTCGTACAGTCAACTTCTGATGGTGGATCTGATTTGATCTTCTTCTTCAATCACCTCAAACTTTTTCGATGTCGAAGATAGATTAAAGGAGGATGTTGGATGGTGGAGAAAAATTAGATGAAGACTCTCTTCTCTTTGGTTTTTCTCTCATCCAAAAATCTTAGAACGATTCTAGGTCTCTCACATGAGAGGAGATAGATCTCTCCCTTTGCACATGCCAAGATGGTAGAAACCCACCCCAAACCTCATGCCCCAAGAAGGATGTTCGGCCCCTCTTTTTCTTTGGTATCTCATGGTAAAAATCAGAGACTTGGTGGCGCACACAAACATAAGCTTTTTATGATTGTCAGCATCATCAGATTAGGTAGGATAAGAGCTAGAGTTTGTTACAATTTAAACTATTTTGAATTTCAATTGAACCCGAACCTTTTCTCACCCTTATCTGACCTAAAGAAGGGCCGACCAGAGGATTTTGGGCATGGAAAACAATCTGAAGCTATTCCTTTTGTCACACAAAATAGGCACCTTCACAAGGGTCGACGAGTGGGTAGAGTAGGATAAGAAGTTTGATTCAAATTCAAAGTCCCACTTGAACTCAAACCCAAATAACTAATACCTATCCAAAGTGGGTGAAAAAAAAGGATATTAGCTTCTGATTTTTTCATACACAAACTAATTTTATGCGATGAGAAAGGATGTGAGTCTTTCTGAATGGCGCAAGGGAGAGAGTTCCATTCATTTGGGACTCTAGGGTTTAGTCCATTAGATTTCTTTCAAACTCAATCCAATTAGATCCAAATAAAACATGATGAATCTAATCTAATTAGCCTCCCATAATTTTAATTAAATCTAATTAAATCAATAAATTAATTGAGCCATGGATCTGATCAAATCAGGATCAATTCTCTCTTACCGATTAGGTCATCTCATAACCTAATCGGACCTGATCTGATTGAATCCAATTCAATCAGACTTGATTCAGACTTTAATACTCAATCAAATTAAGCTAATTAGTAATCTAATTACTAATCCTCTATTAATGATAAAGTTCCAATCCAATGAGACTCTTCAGATCAGCCATCTGATCGGAGAGGAACTTCTAATGTGTATGACCTCATAAGTTTGAACCTAAGTCAGTAGCATAGGAATAAATTCCTGTACCAATCAGAGCAACCATCTAGCAATGATATCCGATGTTCAAATAGGCTAAATGTATGCAAAGCAATACTCAAGAACCTATTTGGATACAGTTACCGCATAATTCATCCCTTTGATCCTTGATGCAAGGATGACTTAGAGTTTAAACTGTCAACTCTTAACAGTATATCCATTATATGTCTCAACCTAATAAATTCTGTAACTCCTCATAAGGATTGCCCTTGTCAAGATCTTGCTAAATTGAAACACAAAATATAATCTCAAATCTCTTAGAGTGGTCAATTTCATCTTGACTCATGCATCGACTTCAGAAGTACTGGACTGTACCCAAAAATCTTTCGATCCTGAAATAGAAATTCAGATAGTCTAGCATCAAAGCATAGTGAGTTGCTTGCAAGTCACCGTGGTGATCTCAAATTGGAGAGACACTTATATCCATATCCCTTTAGAGTGACTCTTGACAGCAGAGTGCTCCAGAGTTGGTCACATTCAGTGAAATGTACTCCTATATTTCACCTGCATGCTATACCAGCATCTCCACATTCCTTAGTTAAGAGCACAACTAATTTATATGGCACATAATGACCTACACTTGATATATCTATCGTCCTAGTAATAGCATATCATTTGGTCACAAACTTGTTTAAGGACTAAACGATAAATCCTCTTTGATCGATTTAAAATAGTCCTAAGGACTTTCATCATAATACAGAAGTTTGATATAGAAGATGTATAAGCTTATGATAAAAATTATCAAATAAATATTTTATTAATAATTAATTCATATACAATTACATTAAATAGCACAATCGTTAACAGACTGACGATTGACCTTAGGACATATTTTTCAATAACTCCTATCTATACTAAAGCCAATCAGTATAGTATCGTATATCCATCTTTATTTTATAATCTTCAAACTTCTTTATCGCAAGAGCTTTAGTAAATGGGTCGGTCAAGTTCTCTTTTTCATCGATCTTCTGAAGGTCGACATCACTTCGATCAACGATCTTTCGAACAAGATGGTAGCGACACAGGATATGCTTCGTCCGTTGATGTGCCTTCAGCTCCTTTGCTTGAGCTATGGCTCCAAAATTATCGCAATAAAGCAAAACTAGACCATCAATGGATGGTGCCACTCCAAGCTTGGTGATGAACTTCCTTAGCCACACAGCTTCCTTTGTAGCATTAGATACCGCGATATACTCCACTTCGCATATTGAGTCGGCCACAGTGTGCTGCTTGAAACTTTTTCAGCAGATAGCTCTAGCATTTAGGATAAAGATGTATCCCGACACACTCTTACTATTATCACAATCTGACTGAAAATTGAAATTAGTATATCCCATGAGTTTCAAGTCAGATTTCCTATAAATGAGCCACTGCTCCTTAGTATTTCTCAAATACTTATGAATGATTTTTGTAACCTTTTAATGGTTCTCATCTGGATCTGATTAGTATCTGCTCACTACTTCTAGTGAGTATATCACATCTGATCTCGTATATGTCATGATGTACATTATAGAATCCACTACTAAGACATGAGATTCTACTCATACGCTCTTTCTCTTGAGGGATTGTCGGACAATCTTTCTTCAAGAGAAAAATTTCATAGCCTTTCTTGAAATTTTTCATGCTGAACTATTTCTGCATGGTATCTATGTACGTAGATTGAGAGAGTCCGAGCAGCCTCTTAGATCTATCCCTATAGATCTTCATCCCTAGGATATAAGCTGCTTCTCCCATATCCTTTATGGAGAATTATGATAACAACCACACTTTTATTTCTTGTAATATAGAGACATCATTTTCGATTAAGAGAATATCGTCCACATATAAAACAAGAAATATAATTATTGAACCATTAGCCCACTTATATATATAGGGTTCTTCTCCATTCTTAATGAAATCATATATTCTAATCACCTTATCAAAACGTATATTCCCACTCTAAGATGCTTGCTTCAATCTATAAATGGATCTCTGAAGTTTGCACACCTTGGACTCTTCTGTGGATGTAAACCCTCCAAGTTGTATCATATACACCTCTTCGTTTAGCCTCCATTTAGGATAGCTATTTTCACATCCATTTGTCAGACTTCATAGTCCAGGTATGCTGCCATTGCAAGCATAATCCGAATGGACTTGAGCATTACCACAAGAAAAAATATCTCATTATAGTTAATAACATAATATTGATGATATCCTTTGACAATCAGACGAGCTTTATAGGTCTCCACCTTTCCGTCTATGCCCCTTTCTCTTTTGAAGATCTACTTACACCCTTCAGATTTTATCTCTTCAAGTGGATCAACCAATGTCCACACATTGTTGATCTTTATAGACTCCATTTTGAATTTCATGATCTCAAGCCATTTCTCAGAGTCGAACCTCTGCATCGCATCTATATAGGTGATTGGATCCTTGTTGTTCTCATCGAGCTCAATAGGATCCCCATCCTGGATCAAGAAATCTAAGTATCTGTCTGGCTGACATAGTACTCTATCAGATTGCCTTAAGGATGTTTCTTTATTGGGCTTCGAATTTGACTACTCAAATCTGGTTCAGATTCAGTCACTGGTGTCAGTTCTTCTACCTATCAAACTTCATCAAACTCAACTTTAGAGGTACTTATTCCTTCATTAAGAAACTTCTTTTCTAAAAGTGTGCCTTACTACTGACAAATACTTTTTATTCAGCAGGATCGTAAAAGTAATATCCCCTCATTTCCTTGGGGTACCCTACAAAATTATATTTTATCAGACCTAGGTCCGAGCTTGTTGGTTTCTAATCATTTGACATAAGCTGAAAATTTTCAGACCTTAAGGTAAGTGAGGTTCGGCCTATGCCCTGATCATATCTCATATGGTATTTTGCTAACTAACTTACTCAAAATATTATTAAGCATAAAATAGACTATCTTAAGTGCATATCCCTAAAAGAAGATCGACAGACTTGTGAACCTCATCATGGATTGAATCATGTCCAACAAGATTCGATTCCTCTTTTCTGAGACACCATTATGCTGTGGTGTCCCTAAAGGAGTCCATTATGAGAGAATTCCATTCTCTCCAAGATATGTCAGAAATTTATTGAAAAAGTATTCACCCCCTTGATCAGACTGAAGAGTTTTAATATTTTTTTAGTTTATTTCTCTACTTTATTATGGAATTATTTGAATATTTCAAATGATTCAGACTTATGTTTCATCAAGTAGATATATCCATACCTAAATAGATCATCTCTGAATGTAATGAAATAGCTATACCCTCCTCTGGCACTAATGTTCGTAGGTCCATATATATCACTATGTATTGGACCTAGAACTTCACTAGCTTATTTATCTTTTTTAATAAAAGATGACTTAGTCATCTTTTTAAGAAGACAAGACCCACAGATCGGCAATAATTTACAATTATTGATATTGAGGATACCCTCTTATGCTAACTTATTTATCCTGCTCTTTTTAATGTGACCGAGCCTACAATGCCAAAGGTAGGCATCTATGACATTATCTAACTTTAGATGTTTATTTGAAGTGTACATTACACTCACAGGTTGTGACAAAATATAGATGTCATTTCTTAATTATCCTCATATTATTGTAATATCATTTATGATGATATTACAATAATCATTCTTTATTGATAAACTATAACCATCTTTGGTCAAAAGGTGAACAGAGATTATATTCATCAATAAAGATGGACAATAGTAACAATCACTTAAAATGACATTATTAGATTTGAAAACAAGCTCGACGACTCTTAAAGTCAGGATTGGAACTTGACTTCCATTTTTCACATTTAGGAATCTCTCACCGTTCTTAAATTTTTTACTAACTTGAAATCCTTGCAATAAATTGCATATGTGAACTAGACTTTTGATATCTAATATCCAGGTAGTAGTGTCACATATAGAGAAATTATAAGGTGTTATAATATAAGCACCTTGACTAATAACTAATTGCTCATTTCTCTTTAGCCTATTTAGGTCATAGTCTACTTAACTCAATTTAGTCCTAAACTTTTTAGCTAGATTGGGCTCAAGAATAATATTCAACTTCTGATACTGGCTATCGAAGTTGGGTCTAATAAGCTCATCACTGTCAAATAGTGAGTGGAGCAACAAATTGCTAGCCATTTTTGAAAAAAAAAAATAAAGATCTAATTAGTATATAAATTAATCAAGATTAAAGATATGGATATTAGTCTAAAGATTTTTTCACTATTTTATACGAATTGATAGCCTATATCTCCAATTCAAAGAATTACCTTAATTCCTTAATGATTACTAGAATCTACACAGACTGCATATAGGCCCGAGTATGGCTCGGCCAACCCATATGCATCTATTGATAGATTTTCAACCAATTATTTTTTCAAATAATTTTTAATAATTAATTTCATCCCAAATTTTATTTCAGTAGGTGATGGGCTTTCACTTAAAAGTTCTAGTTAGGTCCAACCATTAACATGAACCTACTCAGTGATTCTAACTAATGAATAATCAGATCCGAGTATGGCTTGGTCAATCCAATCATTCATCAGATAGTATAATAAAATCATCATATGATGAATAATAATTTTATCATTCAGAAAAATACCAGACGGATGACGCTTGCAATGTCAATCAAAAATAATGGATCCATTACCATTCACCTTAATAAGAGGCTATGATCTAGTTATCACCATAACTAACTCTTTTATAGACCTATTAATTTAAAAAATTTAGTTAACATAATTTAATAAAATTAAATACACAAACCAGCTAATCTCAATCCTCCCACTGACTTCACCAAATCAGATCAAAGTAGATTAAAAATAAGCTAATCCAACTGACAAGTCAGCAATCCTCTCACTAACTTCACCAAGTCATGATAAGAACTAAGACAAGTCAAACTAGGAGCACCTAAATCAGTCACAACTAATTTTTTAGTTGCATGGATCAAACCCCAATCGTTAAGCGATTTGATCAAAACATGATTTACCATGTTGGCTAGGTAAGTGAGATCGATGGGAGGGATATGCCATTAACTCATCATAGATCTAATCATGCAAGTAGTTTCTAATTATAGATCGTCAGTCAAGACTGTCAAACTTATCTTAGACACCAACTGATTAATCAATTTCAATTGGATCAACTTATGGATTTGGGTTCGACCGTTGAGCTCAGATCAAAATGTATTTAGGTCTAATCAAAGACATAGACTCGACCAACTACAACTATTATATTGCTCCTAGAAAAATTTTTGATTTAATCTAATTTTTTTTCTTAGTCTATTTAATCTTTGATTCTAACCCTAGGATCTAATCCAATTAGAAGGACATGATCAAGCTAACCCATAAGCCCATCACCCATATTTTATGCGAATGACATTAGATTTTTAATTCACAATTCTAGATCTAATATGTTCAACTTAATTTTTAATTAAATTTAGACTTTGAGTAGGAACTCGATATTTAAAAATAATTTTAAATTTTATAAAAAAATTTTATAATTAATTTTCATGCATGATTATTTAAATTTGAAACTTGAATCGGCTCACCTCTAGATTGAGCCGACTCATCACAATAGATCAACTAAGTTTTGAGACTTAGTTGACTCATTGATAATAAATTATAAATCATAATTTCAGTCTGTTTCATTAAGTCAGCTCAACAAAAATTGAGCTGACTAACCAGGATCCTGAGTTGATCCAAACAATACTGAGTCGACTCAACAAGCGAACTATCACAATTGTATTAATTTTAGATCAAAATAATTTTATATAAATAGTAATAAAATTAATTATAAATTATTTTAAAATTATTCTAAATATATTTATGATTTTAAATTTTATTTACAAAGATTAGATGCAACTATTTTTCATACAATATATCACATACACAATCCTAAGGTTTTACAGAAAAGTAAAGCTTTCTTTTTGCATTCATCTTCATAGGATATAGTCACAATGGCACCCCTACACATCATAAGAGGATCCAATTGAATGAGAAAAAGCGAGATCTAATCTCTATTATCTCTTGTGACAGGACGACCTGGTGACAAATTCGATCCAATTACTTCGCTACTTAGATTATCTAATCTAAATAATTTAAATCTAATCTAAATTATTTTAAATTTGATTATGATATTTTGATTATATTAAAATTAGATAATAATTATCATAAATAAATTTTATATGCTTTAATTTAAAATCAGATGTTATAAGGATCAGCACAAACTAGGACAACCTTTACACTGTAAGAAGTAAACCTTACAGCAAGACAACCTTATACCAGTTTGTGCGATCTGATTTATCACTAATTTCAAATCTAAATATTATATATCAAATTTAATTTAAATTAAATTATAGATCTAAATATATATAATATCATGTCATATAGAATTGTGGCTCTGATACCACTGTTGGGATGCACAAGGGTTTCATGCATGCGTTTCAAATATTTTATAGTGAAAGAATATTAGATTAAATTATTTAATCTATAAATATATGTATAAGATTTAATCTTAAAACTTATACAAATAGATCTATGACATGAATTTATATGCATAAAAATCTGAATTTAAAACAACAAGTATGTGAACAAAAATCAGCACACTGTAATAGATCTAATCTACCACAGTGAGAGTTTCGAATCCAATACCTGAGCATGGGTAGTCAAACTTCATGATTGAGAATGTGAATCTAGAAATCTTCTCTGATTGCTCATAGTCGTATAAGCATTCAACCTCTACGGATGGTCCACACGAAGCCCTCGAACCGATCAGCCCTCCACAGGAGTGCTAACTCGCGCAGTTAGCTTCTAATGATGGACTGATTTGATCTCTTTCTTCGATCACCTTAGACCTTTCTGGTATTGAAGATAGATCAAAGAACAATTTTAGATGGTAGAGAAAAATTAGATGAAGACTCTCTTCTCTTTGGTTTTTTCCTCACCCAGAATTCCTAGAACAATTCTAGGTCTCTCACCCGAGAGGAGATAGATCTCCTCCTTTGCACATGCCAAGATGGTAGAAACCCACCTCAAACCTCATGCCCCAAGAAGGATGTTCAACCCCTATTTTTCTTTGGTATCTCATGATAAAAATCAGAGACTTGGTGGTGCACAAAAACATAAGCTTTTTATGATTGCTGGCATCATCAGATTAGGTAGGATAAGAGCCAGAGTTTGTTACAATTCAAACTATTTTGAATTTCAATTAAACTCCAAATTTTTCTCACCCTTATCTGACCTAAAAAATAGCCAACCAGAGGGTTTTGGCTATGGAAAACAACCTGGAGCTATTCCTTTTGTTGCATAACATAGGCATCTTCTCAAGGGCCGGTGGGTGGGTAGAGTTGGATAAGAAGTTTGATTCAAATTCAAAGTCCCACTTGAACTCAAACCCAAACAACTAATACCTATCCAAAGTGGGTGACAAAAAAGGATGTTAGCTTCTAGTTTTCTCATGCATAAACTAGTTTTGTGCGATAAGAAAAGGCATGAGTCTTTCTGGGTGGCGCAAGGGAGAGAGTTCCATTTATTTGAGACTTTAGAGTTTAGCCAATTGGATTTCTTTCAAATCCAATCCAATTAGATCTAAATAAAATATGATAAATTTAATCTAATTAAGCTCCTATAATCTTAATTAAATCTAATCAAATCAGTAAATTAATTGAGCTATAGCCTCGATCAAATCAGGATCAATTCTGTCTTATCGATTAGGTCATCTCATAACCTAATCACACCTGACCTGATTGAATTCAATTCAATCAGACTTGATTCAGACTTTAATGCTCAATCAAATTAAGCTAATTAATAATCTAATTATTAATTAATCCTTCATTAATGATAGAGTCTCAGTCCAATGGAACTCTTCAGATCAGCCATTTGATCGGAGAGGAACTTCTAATGTGTGTGACCCCATAGGTTCGAACCTAAGCTGATAGCACAGGAATAAATTTTTATACCAATCAGAGTAACCATTTAGCAATGGTACTCGACATTCAAATAGACCAAATGTATGCAAAGTAACACTTAAGAACCTACTTGGATACAGTTACCATATAATTCATCTCTTTGACCCTTGATGCAAGGATGACTTAAAGTTTAAACTATCAACTCTTAACAATACATCCATTATATGTCTCAACCTAATAAATCCTGTGACTCCTCATAAGGATTGCCCTGGCCAAGATCTTACTAAATTGAAACATAAAGCATTCTCTTCAATCTCTTGGAGTGGTCAATTCCATCTTGACTCACACACCGACTTCATAAGTACTTGACTGTGCCCAGAAACTTTTCGATCCTGAATTAGAAATTCAGATAGTCTGGCATCAAAGCACAGTGAGTTACTTGCAAGTCACTATGATGATCTCAGATCAGAGAAATACTTATATCCATATCCCTTCAGAGTGACTCTTGACAATAGAGTGCTCAAGAGTTGATCATGTTTAGTAAAATGTACTCCTACATCTCACCTGTATGCCATACCAACGTCTCCACACTCTTTGGTTAAAAAGATAACCAACTTATATGGCACACAACGACCTACACTTGATATGTCTATCATCCTAGTAATAGCATATCATTTGATCGTAAATTTATTTAAAGACTAAATGATAAATCCTCCTTTATCAATTTAAAATAGTCCAAGGACTTTCATCATAACACAGAAGTTCGATATAGAAGATGTACAAGCTTATGATAAAAATTATCAAATAAATATTTTATTAATAATTAATTTATATACAGTTATATCAAATAGCACAACCGTCAATAGACTGATGATCCCTTTAAGTCAGATAAGGGTGAGAAAAAGTTAGAGTCAAATTGAACTTCAAAATAGTTTGAATTGCAACAAACTCCAGCCTTTATCCTGTCTTATCTGGTTTGTACGATAACTATAAAAAGACCATAATTTGTGCACCAAACTAAGAGAGCTTTTCATTGTGAGATACCAAAGAGAAAGAGGGTCAAAAATACTTCTTTGGGATGTGAGGTTTGGGTGGATTTCCTTCTTCCTTGGCATGAACAAAAGAGGAGATCGATCTCCTCTCGGGTGAGCGACCTAGAACTATTCTAGAATTTTGGATGAAAAAAAAATCAAAGAGAAGAGAGTCTTTATCAGATTTTTCTCTACTATCTAGTATCCCCTCTGATCCATCTTCGATATCAAAAAGGTTTGAGGTGATCGAAGAAAGAGATCAAATCAGATCTGCCATTAAAAGCTGACTGTGCAAGCTAGCACTCCTGCGGAGGGCTGATCGATCTGAGGACTTCGTGTGGATCATCCGTAGAGGTCGGACACTTGTGTGGCTGTGAGTGATCAGAGAAGACTTTCAGATCTATATCTCAATTATGGAGATTGACTATCCATGCTCAGGTATTGGGTTTGAAACCCTAGAAGTGATAGATTAGATCTATCACTAATTGCTGTTCTTGTTCAAATGCTTATAATATTAGATTCAGATTTTTATGCATATAAATTTATATTATAAATTTATTTATAGAAGTTTTAAGATCAGATCTTATATATGTATTTATAAATTAAATAGTTTAATCTAAAATTTTTTCATAAAAAATTTTGAAATGCATGCATGAAACCCCTATGCGATCTTTCAATGGTATCAGAGCAAGGTTGCTTATAACATGAATTTATTCTTGCACATAATCTGATTTTAATTATTTAGATTAAATTTAAATAATTAATTTAGCATCTGAGTAATGTAGTAATCTGATTGGATAGATACTCATAGCCATCTAATCATAGGAGAAATCAAAGAATCACAACTCTATGTGCCCATTCGATGGGATCTCCTATGGCGTATAGGAGTGCTGCGTAATCTTTTTCATGATGATGAATAATTAAAAAAAAAATTAAAATTTTATTTTAGATCTAAAATAATATATATTAGATCTAAAATTAGTATTTTGATCATTAGATAATTGATTGTAAAAATATTTTATAAAATTAAAAACTATTTTCAAACATCAAACCCAAACTCATGTCAGTCCAAAACTTAATTAAAAATTAAGCGATCTAGATTTGAGAATCAAAGATCTGAGGCATTAATTTCATAATTCATGGATTAATGGGTTAGCTCGAGTCAAGTCCATTTAATTGGGTTAGAGCTAGGGTTAAAAATCATTGATAATAGACCATGTTAGTAATTGATCAAATCTAATTAAAAGTTAATTTTGATTGGGTCAATTTCTTCTCTTGATCAATTTCAATAGTTGTAGTTGGTCAAATTCATATCTTTGATTAGACTGATATGGACTTTGATCGTGGCTTCGTAGTCGAACCCAAGTCTATAAGTTGATCAAATTGAAAATAACTAACCAGTTGGTGTCTAAGGTAAGTATGGCAGCTTTGATCGGTGGTCATTAATTAAGAGCTATTCGTATAGATTGAATCTATGTTGAGTTAATGGCGTATCCCTTCCATCGATCTCACTTACCTAGCCAACATGGTGAATCATGTTTTGATTAGATCACTTAATGATTGGGGTTGACCCATGCTAACTAGAAAATCAGTATGACTGATTTAGGTGTCCCTAGTTTAACTTGTCTTAAGTCCTCTTTATGAATTGGTGAAGTCAGTGGGAGGATTTATGACTGGTTAGCTGGACCAGCTTATGTCTAATCTTTTTTAATCTGACTTGGTGAAGTCAGTGGGAGGATTAAGATTAACTGGTCAAGCTTTTTTCATCTCTCAATTCAACCAATTAAATCTTCTAAAATTATTAGGTTCCTAAAATAAAATAGTTACGGTGATAAGTAGATCATAGCTTCTCATTAAGTTGGATGGTAATGAGTCTAACAATTTAGATGATCATTGGAGGTGCCACACGCCTGATGCTCATCTGGCTATCGAAATTATCATTCATAATATGTGGATTTAGTTGTGTCTTTCTGATGATAGTCAGGTTGGCCGAGCCACACTCGGGCCTATTTACTCATTTGTCAAATGCACTAAATTTTGGCATGTTAATAGTTAGACCTAACTATAACTTTCAGTGGAGGCGCCACACGCCTTCTGAAGAGATGTCTGGGGCAAAATTGAATGCTAAAAATTATTTGATAAAATAATTGGTTAAGAACCTACCCATAGGTGCACAAGGGTTGGCCAAGCCACACTCAAGCCCATGGGTAGTCCATGTGGATTCTAATACCCACTAAGAAATTAGTATAATTCCTCAAATTGAAGGTAGAGACTATTAATTCGAATAAAATAGTGAGAGAACCTTTAGACTAAAAACTATGTCTTTAGGCTTAATCAATTTATATACTGATTAGGTTTTGATTTTCTTTTTGTAGTTATGGCCATCACCTTGTCGCTCCGATCACTATTAGATAGTGATAAATTGATAGAATCAAATTTCAATAGCTGGTATCAAAAGCTCAAAATAGTCTTGGAGTACGAACAGACCTTGTATGCATTGATAGATCCGACACCCGAGGAGTCAGCTCCAAATGCGCATAGCACGATCAGAGACACTTATCAAAAGTGGCTCAACGATCGAACTATAGTTCGTTGCATTATATTGATGGTAATGAATGATGAGTTCAGCCATCATTTCGAGAATGCTCAGCCACAGGACATGTTACAAATATTGAACGAGTCTTTTGGCATACCCGACGATGTTGAGAGGCACAAGACTAGTTGTGCCATCTTCAACGCTCGAATGAGGGAAGGAGCGTCAGTCACCGATCATGCACTGTACATGATCAAAATGATTGAGTATTTAAGCAAGCTTGTCTTTTTTCTGCATGAGTAGTTGGGGAAAGATGCCATTCTGAACTCTCTGCCCAAGTCCTACCTTTCTTTTCTTACTCATTTTCGAATGACAAAGCCTGTGGTCAATTACTACGGTTTGCTAGGATTGTTGCAGAACTTTGAGAAGGATCACTAGCTCCAAAAGAAGTCGGTGAATGTAGTGGGAGGGTCTTCTTCTGGACGTCGACCCTTTAAAAAAGAGAAAAAGAATAAGAAGAACAAAAAAAGGGTGCAAAGTGCAGGGGCACCCGAACCTAGTCAGACCAAGAAACTCAAGTCCAATCAGAGTCAGGCAGAATGCTTCTATTGCAAAAAGAAGTGGCACTAGAAGAAGAATTATCCTCAGTACATTGCTGTTGCCCAGCTATACAACCCAAGAGGGGGGGTGAATTAGATTTTTAAAATTTTAAAGTTAATTTAGAACCACAAGGATTAAGTAATAATAAGCAAATTATATGTAGTAAGTGATTTAAGCTAAGTGTAGAAATGAGATACAAAAATGTAAGACAATAAAAAAAATTAGATAGAGAGAAAATAAGCACACCACAAACAATCAAGGTTTATAGTGGTTCGATGCCAACCTTGCACCTACATCCACTCCCCAAGCTCCTACATGAGAATTTAAATTTACTAAAATGTATTCAACAAGAATATAACGTCGGTACCTCTGACTCTAGCTATCCCAAGCTAGAATATTTATTTTTTAGGTACAAGCCAATCCAAAATAATTCGATTCAAGATTTGGATCAACCTATCCAAGTTTTGGAATCCTTCCAAAACTAAAAATCAAGACAGAAACAAAGTATAAGAGTTAATGACAAAGAAATATAAGTTTAGCTCCTTTAATGAGCAAATAAAACTTTAAGTATACTTTACACAATAAAAAAGAAACTTTTCTGATTTTTCTCAAGATTGTTGAAAACTTAAATGAGCTCTTGAGGGATTGGTGAACTTGAAATGAAAGCTTCTTTTGCTTGAAGAGGGCTTTTTGCTTAGGGCTGAAATGAATGCTTGAATCTCTTATCTTTTTTCTTCCTTCAAGTGCCTTTATATCTTCAATAGATGTAAGAGAGAGATCTGGGCAAGTTTAGAGCCATTGGAGAGCTTTAAATGAGCATTAAATACAGTCAAAATAAGTTTAAAAACTAACCGTTATGAAGATTTTCCGTCACAGGGGTCGACTCATAGGATCATCCCCTGCACAAGGATCGACTCATAGGGTGGACCTCTATGGTGCAGAACAAAAAGTGATTGTTCTGTATCTTTGGCTTACACAGACAATAGAGGTTAACCCCTAGGGTCATCCTCTTTGGGTGTGCTAGCCAAAAATAGCGTGCCGTTTAGCCCCTTTTGACAAGGGTCGACCTAGGGGGTCGACCCTTTTCTTTAAACTTGATTTTCTCTCAAAATATACATTCAAAAAATATAAAATTACCTCCAATAGATCATAAATCTTCTGTTCTTACTCTTGAGATTTTTGAATCAGAACTTGATAAAATTATGATTTTATCTCTGAAATACAATAAATCTTTTTTCAAACTAAAATCATTAGTAATCTCCTTAAATATTTTGTAATCATCAAAATCAATTCATGGAGCAACAATCTCCCCATTTTTGATGTTGATAAAATACTTGAGCAAAAATAAAATATAACATATATAAAGTATTGATTAAGAATTTCAAATTTATAAAGATGCATCACTTAAATATTATAGCCAATTATTTGAATGAAATGCATCATGAGTAGTTTTGAAGATTAGTTTGAAAATTATTTATAAGATTATTTTTTTTTGACACATTTGCTTATTGCTCAATTTTATTTCTTTACTCTCCCTTTTTGACAACATTAATTAAGATCTTAAGGGGTTTTTAAAGAAAAAATGAAAAAGACTCCCCCTCACTATAGCAATCATAAAGGACATTTCAATTTGCTCATATAGAAGATATTGCCATTCATAATATTTCATAGCACATATATGAGGTATTTTTTATATCATATAATTAAGATATTTTAATTGATGTCATTTATAAAAATCAATCAAAATGACATTCATAGAAGTTAAAAGTATATATATATATATCCAAAATATGACTGAAGAGTCAAAAGCATAGAAGTTAAAAGCATATATATTAGATACATAAGTGTCACAATATATAAGAGTCAAGTCAAGATACATAAGCCATACAAAAATCATGAATAACAAAAAATACAACTATCCATGAGTCAATCAGCCAACAAATACAAAGGCCATAAGTTAGATCCTAGACATAAAAGACTAACTATGCTAGATCTAATAAATATCATGGCTAGAGGTATCAAAATCAAAAGATTTAGAGATATGATGAGGAGACACAGGATCAAAGCCATGGGCACGTCCTCGACCACATCTGCATCGGCCATGGGTAGACGTACTGGCACGAGCAGAAGGGCGAGAAGGTCCTGGAGCTTGGAAAGATATGGACTCTGCTAGGAGAACAAGTCTGATGGTATCCAATTGTTTCAAAGCTCTCGACATGGACTGCATCAAGGTACCAATCTGAGTAGAGACAGCCTCACTGGAGTCCCTGATCTCTCTCCTCAAAAAATCAAAGTCACTCTGCAAAATGCCTCGAAGCCTAGCCACCTCTGCAGACAGGTTGGAGACCTCCGTGATGTCCTCATGCGGCTGGAGATGGGCTAAGGCTAATACCTGCCTCTGCAAATCAAAAACTCTGTCCGTCAGTCTCAGAATACATCTCTCAAGCACCTTAAGTCGAGCGGACTGAGCTATAAGCATCTGAAAGATAGTAGAGATATGAGGAATCATGGTCTGGTCTGAAACAGTCTGAGATATCATCCTCTGAGTAAAATTTGAGGTGGCAAAGTGCTGAGATAAGATAGAGGCAACTTGTTAAAAAATCAACTGAATCTGATCATCTGCAAGTCTGATCACTGAAGGATCTACTCTGCTCTTTGACTGTGGTACAGAAGCATCCCTCCTCACTGACTCTAAGAGACCAGCCTCGTGATCAGACCCGAACTGAATATCAAGAGATGCTCTGTGATCACGAGGAGGTGAAGACGGTCCCTCCTCCTCTGCTGTCTCCTCTGCTCTCTCTTCAACATCCTTCGACCAACCGCCATCAGTCTTCGAAAAACTCATACGATGCAATGTGTGGTGGTTGATGGTGTCAGAATGTGATAATCTGATGACTGTCTCCCCCTCAAAACAGACTTCGAACCTCCTAAAGACCGGGGTGAGTGCCTTACCATAAGGCAAGTAAGCCCTAGACCTATTTTGGATCTCTCTCATGGCCTCAAACATCATAGCAGGAAGGTTCAAGGAGGTCTCGGTGATCATATGGTACATGATGCATATATCCCTACCAGATAAGAGGTCATGCCTACCACTCTTAGGGACAAAAAGTTTGGTCACCATGTGATGCAAAAGTCTCATCTTTACTGAAAGTATCTTTGCTTCTAATTTATTTAAATTTTTTGTAAATGCTCTCCCTAAAATAATACTTAGTCCCTCTTCTTTGATTGGGAGCTCCATATGAGTATAACCTTCACAAGGCAAGTATAAGATTTGTCCCAAATGTAATGGATCAAGAATAATATTAACACCTTTCACTAAAGACTTTACTATTCCATTATAGTAACTTAAATTTAAATAGAACTCTCTGACCAAATCAACATAAGTATTTTTCTTCAATAGACAGTAAAACTCTCATCCTTGATTTTTAACTTTTGATCCAATTGAGAACCCCTCTTTTTCAAAAAACTTAAAATCTATGTTCTTCCCAGGTTTTACTTTTCGATTGGAGAGTGGTACCTTGCTTGGACTAAGTGGGGACTATGGAGAAGCTGGAGCAGGACCTAGAACTGGGGTTGGAGTAGGAGAGAGCTCGGCTACCATTCTTTTTCTACGCACTTCCTCCTCTAACCCATGAGCAGACTTTTTTCTCTACGGAGGCTTTATTTTGGGAGCCATTTCGGACAAGAGAGACTTGCAAACAGCTTAGAAGACCTAATGAGAGGTAGAGTGAAAAGAATTTTAGAGAAAAAATAAAAATTTTGGAGAGATAGACCATCAGTTTGGAGAAGAGGGTTTTGGTTCCTAAAAGGATGATTTGAAGGGGGAAACCCGATGGAAAGAGGGATTTTAAGAGATTTTTGCAGTTGAGAGAGTGGAGAGGGAGGGGATTTTTGTTCAATGAGATGAGGAAGATGAAAGGCAAAGGGTTGGCCTACTTAACTAACGAAGATTTTTCAATAAAACAGAGCACCCGATGGGTTTTACTGAAAATTACAAGTTTACCCTAGGGTCGACTCATGGCTAGAAGAATTAAAAAAAATGATGAAAAAATTTGAAACTTAAGAGAAGGGTGTCTATTTAAGAGATTGATTATATGAAGGATAGTTTTGAGCTTTTAAGAAAGGAGAGATGAGAATTGAGCTCAAAAAATTTGGTTCAATGAATTTTTGACAAAAAGAACTTGAAATCAGAAAGATACTTAAGCTGATGGATCAAAAATTCTTAGTTTTCTTTTAATTTCATAAAATCTATCTTCACTTAAGACCTTGGTAAAGATGTCAGCTAATTATTTTTCAATACATACATAATCAAAAATTATATCATTATTTTGAATATGTTCTCTTATAAAATGATGTCTAATTTCAATATGCTTTGATCTAGAGTACTGAATGAAATTTTTAGTTAGATTAATAGCACTAGTGTTATCATATCTTATGGAAGTTTTATTGAGTTTGATGCCAAAATCCTCAAGTTGTTGCTTAATACACAAGATTTGAGCATAGCAACTTCCGGCTGCAATATATTCGACCTCGGTCGTAGACAGTGCCACCAAATTTTACTTCCTGCTAAATCAAGAGATTAAGTTAACTTCTAAAAATTGACAAGTTTCATTAGTACTTTTTCTATCTAATCTACATCCAGTAAAATTGACATCTGAATATCCTATTAAGTCAATTGATGAGACCTTAGAATACCATAATCTTAAAGTTTATATACCTTTTAAATATTTAAGAATTTTTTTAACTGTATTTAAATATGATTCTTTTGGATTTGATTGAAAGCAAGCACATAGACAAACATTAAACATAATATCTGATCTACTAGCAGTTAAATACAATAAGGAACCAATCATGCCTTTATAAAGCTTTGAGTCTAGATTTTTACCTCCTTCATCCTTGTTAAGCTTACATGATGGGCTTATGGGGGTACCAATTGCTTTGAAACCCTCCATTCTAAATCTTTTGAGTAGTTCTCTTGTGTACTTACTTTGGGTGATGGAGATCTCTTCCTTTGTTTGTTTGATTTGGAGTCCAAGGAAGAATGTAAGTTCTCCCATCATACTCATCTCGAACTCCCTCTCATGAGCTTAGCAAAATTTTGACAAAGAGTTTCATTAGTAGATCCAAATATAATGTTATCAACATATATTTGTATAACTAAGATATCATCATGATTTCTTTTAATAAAAAGGGTTGTATCTACATTTTCTCTTAAAAAACTATTATTAAGCAAGAATTTACTTAATCTTTCATACCAAGCCCTAGGTGCTTGTTTTAAACTATATAATGCTTTGTTTAATTTGAAAACATAATTAGAAAAAGTATGATTTTCAAAATCAGAGGGTTGTTCTACATATACATTTTCAGTAATATAATCATTTAGAAAAGTACTTTTGACATCCATTTAGAATAACTTAAAATTCATAAAGCATGCATATGCAAGTAAAAGCCTAATTGCTTCTAATCTAGCAACAGGTGCAAAGGTCTTATCAAAATCAATTTTCTCTTCTTGATTATAACCCTTTGCAACTAATCTTGTTTTATTCCTAATTACATTCTATGTTCATCCAATTTATTCCTATATATCCATTTTGTATCAATTATTGGATAATTTTTAGGTCTTGATACTAAAATCCATACATTATTTCTTTCGAATTGATTAAGTTCCTCTTGCATTGCATTTATCCAATTATAATCTTTTTCAACTTCATCTATGATTTTAGATTCAAAATAAGAAACAAATGCAAAATGATTGTATGCATCTCTAAGTGAAAAATGACTTCTTACTCTATGTGTAGGATCACCAATGATTAATTCTTTAGGGTGATTGTGATCATACCTCCATTCTTTGGATAGATCATTTGTACCTTGAGGTTGTTCTTGTTGTTCTTCACCTTCATTCTCTTGTTTATTTTCATGTTCTTCTTCATTTTGAATTGTTGAGTCTTTTAGGGTAAGCTCCTTCATTCCTTCTATAAGAGGATCTACATCATCAATACCTTCACTCTTCCTTGAAGGAAGATCATTAGTCCCATCAAAAATAGCATATATTGACTCCTCTACTACTAAAGTTTTTTTGTTGAAAACTCTAAAAGCTTTGCTAGAAGAGGAGTAACTAAGAAAAATAGCTTCATCAAATTTTGCATTAAATTTTTCTAATCTCTCTTTATCATTGTTCAAAACAAAACATCGGCAACCAAAAATATAAAAAAATATAATATTTGATTTTCTTCCTTTCCTAAGCTCATAGGGTGTTTTCTTCAGAATTGATCTAATTAAAGTATGATTTAAAATGTAACATGCTGTATTAATTACTTCCACCCAAAAATATCTTGGAAAGTTGCTTTCACATAGCATGGTATGGGCTATTTTTTTAAGAGTTCTATTTTTTCTTTCTCCTATCCTATTTTGTTGGAGTGTCCTAGGTGCTGAAAAGTTATGGTCAATACCTTTTTCATCACAAAACTTTTCAAAATCTTGATTTTCAAATTTGGTTCCATGATCACTTTGAATATTTTGAATTGAAAAGCCTTTTTCATTAGTAACTTTTCGATAAAATTTTGAGAACACATGAAAAGTTTCATCCTCATGTGCCAAAAAAAAATTCATATAAAATGAGAAAAATTATCAATAATTATAAAGCCATATCATTTTTTACCTAAACTAGTAGTTCTAGTGGGTCCAAATAAATCCATATGCAATAATTCTAATGGCCTAGAAGTTGAAATAATATTTTTAGATTTGAATGAGACTTTTGTTTGTTTACCTAGTTGGCATGCATCATAAATTTTATCCTTTTTAAAATTTAATTTAGGTAAATCGATAACCAATTCCTTTTTAATAAGTTTTGAAAGTGAATGTATGCTAATATGTGCAAGCCTACAGTGCCAAAGCCAACTAGTCTCATTAATTTTGGCATTCAAGGCTACTAGACATTGTATGTTTATCTTGAAAAGATCATTCAAATCTACCATATAAACATTACCATGTATATACCCAACAAATTTAATGCCTTCATCATTGGGACTAGTTACTATGCATAATGAAGATTCAAAAATAACTTTATATCCTTTATCATAGAATTGACTAATGCTTAATAGATTATGTTTCAAACCATCTACTAATAAAATATTTTTAATATACTTGGAGGGAGTGATACCAATATTATCTATACCAATGATCTTTTCTTTGCTATTGTCTCCAAAGGTGACCATCCCTCCATCTTTTGCATCAAGTGTGATGAATTGAGATTCATCATCGGTCATGTGTCTTGAGCACCCACTATCAAGATATCATTTTTGATTTATTCCTTGGGATGCAAGACACACCTACATATAAAAATCAAGTTTTGACTTTAGGTACCCAAATTTTCTTGGATCCTTTTTGGTTAGTCACAATAGTTTCTTTTGGAATCCATATTTTCTTCACATTAGAATTTTCAGATTTGCTAGAGAAATATGTATAGGATTTGTGTCTTACTTTACCATATTTAAAGTAAGTAATATTTGAAAACTTGTTACTTGATGAGTTTATAAAGATATTTTTTAAAAATTTTTATTTTTTTAAAAAGGTTGTAGCCAAGACCGACTTTATCATAAATGACCTTTTGATTATCAAGTATCATTTAAAATTTATTTAAACTTAGAGTGAACTTTTCTACCATAGGTTTTAACTTAGCAATTTTATTTTTTAAGTTCAAATTTTCTTGTGTCAAGATCAATTTTTTATTTGAAATAATCTCATTTTCTTTTAGTAAAGATTGATTCTTTGATTTTAATTTTTTATTCTTTACTCCTAACTTCTTTAGATCATCAACTAGATCATAAAATGCTTCTTAAAATTTTTTAAAAGTAAAGTCATTAGGAGTTTCAGTGTTTACCTCATTTTCATGTGCTATAAGGCACAAGTTGGCTTGTTCATATGAATCTTCTTCTCGGAGCTTGACTCATCACTATCACTCCATGTAGCCACCATAGCCTTTTTCTTATACTTCTTGGGGCCCTTCTTAAGTTGTGGATATTCGGACCTAAAGTACCCCAGCTTCTTATATTCATAACAAATAAGGGGCTGCTCCTTATCTTTCTCCTTACTATGCTTTCTTTTTGTAGGTGGCCTCTTCCTCATCTCTTATTTTTTTTTCTTCAAAAATCTTTTAAACTTTCTAGTGATGAGGACTATTTCTTCATCTTGCTCTTCATTTTCTATTTCATCGGATTCCTAATCGAGTTAAGTAATGGATTTGAGGACGATTGTCCTCTTCTTCTTAACATCTTCTTCTTGATGTTGACTCATGCTTAGCTCGTGTGTCATTAACGATTTTAGAAGCCCCTCCAAGGGTAAAACATTCAGATCTTTGGCTTTTTGGATTGCGGTCACCTTGGCCTCCCAAGTCCTTGGTAAAGACCTAAAAATCTTTCTCACAAAATCGCTGTTAGAATAAGACTTACCAAGACTTTTTAGACCATTAATAATATCTATAAAATGAGTAACCATTTCAGTTATTGATTCATCATGCTCTATTTTAAAGAGTTCATATTTGTGCATAAGTATATTAATTTTTGATTCCTTAACTTGATTAGTGCCTTTATGTGTTACTTCTAATCTATCCCATATTTTTTTAGCTGACATGCATGTTGAAATGCGATTAAATTCATTAACATCTAAAGCATAATATAAAATATTCATGGATTTAGCATTGAGTTAAGCCATTTTTTTATCAATCTCATCCCATTCTCTTTCGAGTTTGATTGATTCTACACTATCAATTATCTTAGTGGGTGTGTGTGGTCCATTAACTATGATACTCCACATATCATAGTCAAGTGCTTGAATAAAAATTTTTATCCGAGCTTTCCAATAGGTGTAGTTTGACCCATTAAAAAGTAGAGATCGGTTTGTGGACTGCCCCTCGGTTAGTAAAGCACCAACTTGAGTTATCATAGATCTTTAGCTCTTTGATGGTTAAATCAAAGTAGGGCTAAAGTACTAAGCTCTGATACCACTTGTTGCCCAGCTATGCAATCCAAGAGGAGGGGGTGAATTAAGTTTTTAAAATTTTAAAGTTAATTTAGAACCACAAGGATTAAGTAATAATAAGCAAGTTATATGTAGTAAATGATTTAAGCTAAGTGTAGAAATGAGATGCAAGAATATCAAAAAATAAAGAAATTTAGATGGAGAGCAAGTAAGCACACCACAAACAATCAAAGTTTATAGTGATTCAGTGCCAATCTTGTACCTACATCCACTCTCCAAGCTCTTACTTGAGAATTTAAATTCACTAAAATATATTCAACAAGAATACAATATCGGTACCTCTGACTCTAGCTATCCTAAGCTAGAACACTTATTTTTCGAGTATAAACTAACCCAATACAATCCGATTCAAGATTTGGATCAACCTATCCAAGTTTTGAAACCCTTCCAGAACTAAAGATCAAGACAGAAATAGAGTATAAGAGTTAATGATAAAGAAATACAAGTTTAGCTCCTTTAATGAGCAAATAAAACTTTAAGTATACTTTACACAATAAGGAAGAAGCTTTTCTGATTTTTTTCAAGGTTGTTGAAGACTTGAATGAACTCTTGAGAAATTGGTGAACTTGAAATGAAAGCTTCTTTTACTTGAAGAGGGCTTTTTGCTTAGGGCTGAAATGAATGCTTGAATCTCTTATCTTTTTTCCTCCTTCAAGTACCTTTATATCTTGAATAGATGTTAGAGAGAGATCTGGACAAGTTTAAAACCATTGGAGAGCTTTAAATGAGTATTAAATATGGCCAAAATGAGCGAAAAAACTAACCATTACGAAGATTTTCCATCACAGGGATCGACTCATAGGGTCATCCTCTACACAGGAGTCGACTTATAGGATTGACCTCTGTGGCACATAACAGAAAGTGATTATTCTGTATCCTTGGCTTGCACAGACAACAGAGGTTGACCCCTAGGATCGTCCCCTTTGGGTGTGCCAGTCAAAAATAGCGTGTCGTTCAGCCCCTTTTGACAGGAGTCAACCTAGGGGGTCGATCATTTTCTTTAAACTTGATTTTCTCTCAAAATATATATCCAAAAAATATGAAATTACCTCCAATAGATCATAAATCTTCTGTTCTTGCTCTTGAGGCTTTCGAATCAGAACTTGATAAAATTATGATTTTAATTCTGAAATACAATAAATCTTTTTTCAAGTCAAAATCATTAGTAACCCCCTCAAATATTTTGTAATCATCAAAATAAATTCATGGAGTAATAATTGCCTTCTTGGATCCAAACAGGCCGAGAAAGAAGTAAGTTGTTACTGCACAAGGTAATTATATGATAACACCTTATAATTTCTCATTTTATGATTCTACTATCTGGATATTAGATATCGAAAGTTTTTTTAATATTTATAATTTATTGCAGGATCTGTATGTCAATAGGAGATTTGAAGAAGATAAAAAATTTTTCAATATTGGAGATGGAAGATCAGTTTCAGTTTTAGTGTTAGAAATTATTAAGCTTGTATTCAAGTCGAATATAATTGTTCTTAGTGAATGTCACTTTTGTCCTTCTTTTTTATTAAACATTATTTCTATAGACCTTGTTGGTGCAAAAATCTACTTGCGCTGGAGAAGCTGGAGTCGAGGGAGTCGCGGTCGCCGTCGGGACCTGCAAAAGAAGTCTAAACTGGAGGTGGGGTTGCTCCGGCAAGACCCTCCGACGCTCAAGTCAGTTCTCTGCCTCAACAAGAATGGAGTGCTCGAACGAAAATTTTAGCAGAGTTTCTAGGTAAAATGAGAGCTTATGGAATAACGTATCTGGGGTTCCCCCTAGGGTTGGGATTCCAGAGGTGGAGCGAAATAAGGTGGGGGCGAGAGCCGATAGGCCTGCCACAAGCACTGGAAAATACGGTTGGGAAGGACAGAAACGGGAAGAGAAGTTCGCAGCTTGAAGCGGCCTCCGGTGTATCCTTTCCAAGCCACATCCTCGAGCCTTGCAATAATGTATTCTTTTCTGGCCCTCCGGGTCTTGTAACGTACATCTTGTTAATTGAAAAATGAGAAGGAGATTTTGTTACCCCGTTCGTACTTTGCATTGAATTGTCGTCTGCCGAACTTCCTTCCTTTTCTCTTGTTTTTCTCTTTCTTCTCTCTCTTTTTTTTTTTTTTTGACGTCGTCCTTAGGTCACCGGTGGCTCTTTTATTCATGTTGAATTATCATTTGTCGAGCTTCTTTTCGGCTTTTGCATCGTTCGAAGATACCCGATTGCCATCGTATCGACCCATCTTTTTCGTCAGTGGCCGCAGACTCGTCTAGGGGCTACTCAGGTTTGGTGCCCCCCTCAGGGCTCAAGCTCGGAGGTCTGAGCTTCTGTCACCCTGAGGAAGTTGTCTTGCCTTGGATTTGCATCGAAAGCTTCCTCGAAAGCTGGGGTTCCTGATGAGAGCCCCAATCCTTGCTGAGACAGGGTTCTCTACACCTTGGACGTTGTTTGTTTTTCAATCGTCGCTGATGTGGTCCATCGCCTTCCTTTTTCTTTTTCGCTTGGAATTTTTCCTCCGCTCTCAGTGAGGCCACGGGAGTTTGGTTCCCGTAGGCGAAGTCGGGGTGAAGTTCAGCTCCCGTGGGAGTCCGGACGAAGTTTACCAGCAGTTGAAGTTGGTGACGAAGCCCGGCTCTCGTAGGAGTCCGGACAGAGTCCTCCTTGTGGTTGGAGTTGCGGACGGAGCCCGGCTCCCGTAGGAGTCCGGGCGGAGCTTTCCTGCAATTAAAGTCAGGTACGAAGTCCGGCTCCCGTAGGAGCCCAGACGGAGCTTACCAGTAGTTGAAGTTGGTGATGAAGCCCGGCTCCCGTAGGAGTCCGGACGAAGTCCTCCTTGCGGTTGGGGTTGCGGACGGAGCCCGACTCCCGTAGGAGTCTGGGCCTTTGACTTTGCTCAAGTTAGGGCGAGATTCTCCTCCTGTCCTTAACAGGGCTGTGGGGGGCGCATGTGGGCGTTGCAAGGCCTCTCCCCCCATCCGGTCTAAATGGAACCGGGCCTTCGACTTTGCTCAAGTTAGGGCGAGGTTCTCCTCCTATCCCTAACAGGGCTGTGGGGGCACATGTGGGCGTTGCAGGGCCTCTCCCCCCATCCGGTCTAAATGGAACCAGGCCTTCGACTTTGCTCAAGTTAGGGCGAGGTTCTCCTCCTGTCCCTAACAGGGCTGTGGGGGCGCATGTGGGCGTTGCAGGGCCTCTCCCCCCATCCGATCTAAATGGAACCGGGCCTTCGACTTTGCTCAAGTTAGGGCGAGGTTCTCCTCCTGTCCCTAACAGGGCTGTGGGGGTGCATTAGGACGTTGTAAGGCCTCTCCCCCCATCCGGTCTAAAAGAATCGGGCCTTTGACTTTGCTCATGCCAGGACGAGGTTCTCCTCCTGTTCCTGACATGGCTGTGGGGGGCGCATTAGGGCATTGTAAGGCCTCTCCCCCCATCCGGTCTGAAAGAATCGGGCCTTTGACTTTGCTCACATCAAGACGAGGTTCTCCTCCTATTCCTGACATGACTTTGTTTTAAGTGTTTGAAGAGGTTATACCCAATCGTGACAAATCCATGCCAAATGGGAAGAGCATATCAAGTCGAAAGGAATTTAGATTCAAGGCAAAATCGTAAGCGATACATTTACAGGTTTCCCGAGTCCCATGGTTGTAGAAGGTCTGCTCCTCCTTGAGGCCCTCCGGCGATGGAGTCGATGGTCCCGATGGGAGGCCGATCTCCGGGCTGCTCCTCCCTCCTTGGCGGTTCAGGTTGCGGCAGTGCCCTTGGCCAATCTCCTCTACCCTCAGGTCGGCGTCGAATGAACCTGTCGAGTCGACCTCGCCAGATGAGCTCCTCGATCTCATCTCAGAGCTGGATGCATTCCTCCGTGTCGTGGCCGTGGTCGCGGTGGTAGAGACAGAACTTGTTGGGGTTGCACTTCTCGGGGTGTGTGCGCATCCTCTCCGGCCTAGGAAGCTGCTCCCTGACCTCCATCAGTACCTGGGTCTTCGAGGCATTGAGGGGGGCGTAGTTGCGGAACCTTCCTGGTGGAGAACCCCGCCGAACTCCACGATCCGGACTCCTCTGCCTACGCACCCGGGGTGGAGTATGGGCACGCTTGTGCCCAGGAGGGGATCGAGAACGCGACCGGGCTTCTCTCGACCTTTTTTCGACTGCGGGCTTAGTCGAGTCTCCCACCTGCCGCTCTCTCGTGGTCTCCTCATCCTTCATTTTGAAGGCTTCTTCCGCTCGGGCGTATCCTTCAGCCCGAGCCAACAAATTAGCAAAATCTCTGAGGTACTTCTTCTCCAGGGAGAACAAAAGGTCATTCTTCTGAAGGCCGCCCTTCAGAGCAGCCATTGCGACTGATTGGTCCAAGTTCCGGACCTCCAGCACCGCGATGTTGAAACGGTTGATGTAGGCCCGAATGGACTCCCCTTCCCTCTGCTTGATATTGATGAGGGACTCCGAGCCCTTCCGGGGGCGCCGGCTGCTGACAAAATGGGCCACGAATTGGTGGCTCATTTGATCAAAAGAAAAGATGGTACCCGGCTTCAGAGCCGAGTACCAATTTCTCGCCGCTCCCTTCAAGGTGGATGGGAAGGCTCGGCATAGAATGGCATCGGGAGCACCATGAAGCAGCATCATCATCCGGAAGGCTTTCAAATGATCAACCGGGTCCGAAGTCCCGTCGTAGCTTTCGAACTGGGGGAGCTTGAAGTTTGGCAGGATCGGTTCCTGCATGATCATTTGAGAGAAGGGAGGGTCAGTGCAAATATCCTCACCATAAGCGGGGGGAGCATGGCGGAGTTCTTCGATCCATCGGTTCATCTCTTGGAGTCTCCGGTCTAGAAAATCCTCTCAACTTCGAGTTTCGAGGGTCCTCTGGCAGAATGGGGGCAGAAATCTTCCAGGGGTGGAGTCGTGGTCCGATTGAGGGCTCTCCACCCTCGGGTTCATTTTCCCAGGAAGGACGGGGCGGCCGGCCCAAGTGGCCCGCCCCACCGCCAGATTCTGGTGTTCCGACGACACCCTTTCCAGGCGCACTGATGCCTGCGGCTGCTGCTGCTGCTGCATAGCCTGCACAGCTTCTGTGAGGCCTCTGACCTGCTGCGCTAGCAGATCAAACTACTCTGCACTGACCACCATCGCCGGAGGAGGAGGAGGTTGAGAAACAGGAGGGGAGGCCGGAGCCTGGGATCTGGCCGCGGAGGCCGTGGATCGTCGCGTGGACGCCTTGCGGGGAGGCATCGAGCAAGGACCAAGTGGGGAAAGGAGGGGGGAGGGGATGCCGGAAGAGATGCCCGGGGGCGGTCCCGTTGAGCGCTCCTTTAAGAACAAGGATACTGCGAAGACACAAGACCCTTCCTCTAGCGCCAATCCTGTTGGTGCAAAAATCTGCTTGCATCGGAGAAGCTGGAGTCGAGGGAGTCACGGTCGCCGTCGGGACCTGCAAAAGAAGTCTAAACCGAAGGTGGGGTTGCTCCGACAAGATCCTCCGATGCTCAAGTCAGTTCTCTGCCTCAACAAGAATGGAGTGCTCGAACGGAAATTTTAGCAGAGTTTCTAGGTAAAATGAGAGCTTATGGAATAACGTATCTGGGGTTCCCTCTTTTATAGGTGGAGGGGACAACAAACTGATGGTGACGCCTGTAACCGTCTGATAGTGGGCCGCCCATGGTCAGGAAAAGTTTGTTGCGGCTAGTAGTGGGGTGGACCCGTGGCTATTGCCGGGGCGTGCCACGTGGAGTCTGAAGCGGAGCGGCGTCCGTTGTCGCGACTTGCCAGAGGATAGGAGAATCATGCGGTATCCATCGCAGAAAGTGGAGCAGGACCGTGGCCATTATTACGGCCTGCCAAGGAGTGATGGAGCCACGTGGAATCCATCGCAGGAGGTGGAGCAAGGTCGTGGAGTGATGGAGACGCATGGAATCTGCCGCAGGGAATGGAGCAGAATCGCGGTCGTTACTGCAGCGCGCCAGGGGGCGAAGGTCTACCGGCTGAAGTCCGGCAGGAGTGTCTGGAGGAGAGAGGTAGTTAGCCATCTGTCCAAGAGGAGCTTGGAATCCAGCTTTCACAGGAGTTCGGATAGAGTCTCCCTTAAGTCACATCAGAGGGCAGAGCCCAGCTCCCGTAGGAGTCCGGGCGGAGTCTTCCTTGCGGTCGGAGTCGTGGACGGAGCCCGACTCCCGTAGGAGTCCGGGCGGAGTCTTCCTGCAATTAAAGTCAGGTGTGAAGTCCGGCTCCCGTAGGAGTCCGGACGGAGCTTACCAGCAGTTGAAGTTGGCGACGGAGCCCGATTCCCATAGGAATCCGGGAGGAGTCCTCCTTGCGGTTGGAGTCATGGATGGAGCCCGGCTCCCGTAGGAGTCCGGACGGAGTCTTCCTTGCGGTCGGAGTCATGGACAGAGCCTGGCTCCCGTAGGAGTCCGAGCGGAGTCTTCCTTGCAGTCGGAGTCGTGGACGGAGCCCAGCTCCCGTAGGAGTCCGGTCGGAGTCTTCCTGCAATTAAAGTCAGGTGCGAAGTCCGACTCCTGTAGGAGTCCGGACGGAGCTTACCAACAGTTGAAGTTGGCGACGGAGCCCGGCTCCCGTAGGAGTCCGGGCAGAGTCCTCCTTGCGGTTGGAGTCGTGGACGGAGTCCGGCTCCCGTAGGAGTCCGGGCGGAGTCTTCCTGCAATTAAAGTCAGGTGCAAAGTCCGGCTCCCATAGGAGTTCGGACGGAGCTTACCAGCAGTTGAAGTTGGCGACAGAGCCCGACTCCCGTAGGAGTCCGAGCAGAGTCCTCCTTGTGGTTGGAGTCGTGGACGGAGCCCGGCTCCCGTAGGAGTCCGGGCGGAGTCTTCCTTGCGGTCGGAGTCATGGACGGAGCCTGGCTCCCGTAGGAGTCCGGGCGGAGTCTTCCTGCAATTAAAGTCAGGTGCGAAGTCTGGCTCCCGTAGGAGTCCAAACGGAGCTTACCAGTAGTTGAAGTTGGCAACGGAGCCCGGCTCCCGTAGGAGTCCGGACGGAGTCCTCCTTGCGGTTGGAGTCGTGGATGGAGCCCGGCTCCCGTAGGAGTCCGGGTGGAGTCTTCCTTGCGATCGGAGTCGTGGACGGAGCCCGGCTCCCGTAGGAGTCCGGGCGGAGTCTTCCTGCAATTAAAGTCAGGTGCGAAGTCTGGCTCCCGTAGGAGTCCGGACGGAGCTTACCAGCAGTTGAAGTTGGCGATGGAGCATGGCTCCCATAGGAGTCCGGGTGGAGTCCTCCTTGCGGTTGGAGTCGTGGACGAAGTCCGGCTCCCGTAGGAGTCTGGGCGGAGTCTTCCTACAATTAAAGTCAGGTGCGAAGTTCGGCTCCCGTAGGAGTCCAGACGGAGCTTACCAGCAGTTGAAGTTGGCAACGGGGCCCGGCTCCCGTAGGAGTCCGGGCGGAGTCCTCCTTGCGGTTGGAGTCGTGGACGGAGCCCGGCTCCTGTAGGAGTCCGGGCGGAGTCTTCCTTGCGCTCGGAGTCGTGGACGGAGTCCGGCTCCCGTAGGAGTCTGGGCAGAGTCTTCCTGCAATTAAAGTTAGGTGCGAAGTCCGGCTCTCGTAGGAGTCCGGACGGAGCTTACCAGCAGTTGAAGTTGGCGACGGAGCCCGGCTCCCGTAGGAGTCCGGGCAGAGTCCTCCTTGCGGTTGGAGTCATGGACGGAGCCCAGCTCCCGTAGGAGTCTGTTGCTCCTAAATTGATTTTGATGATTACAAAGCAGATTGAAGGGATACAATTAATTTTAAATTGAAAAAGGCTTTATGCTCTTCAAGGGCAAAATCGTAATTTCACTAAAATCCTGATTTGATAGTATCACTTGATAGAACAAAAGATTTGTAAACTATTGGTGAAAATTTTATTGTATTTGGACTTATATTTTTGAAGTTATGAAGGTTTGAAGTGCATGAGTCGACTCATGAGTCAACTCATGGCACTATGAGCTGACTGGCACGCAAAAAAATTCCCATGGCACGCTGGATTTTTGACTTGGCACGACCTGTGAGTCGACTCATGAGTCGACCCACAAGGCATGAGTCGACTCATGAGTCGACCTCTGCTGATTTGAGCCGAAAAATCCAGAAATCAAGACTGTCTGATCTGTGCAACAGAAGTCGACTCATGAGTCGACTCCTGTAGCATGAGTCGACTCATGAGTCGACCCCTGCGACGAAAAATGTCAGCAACGGCAATTTTTTTGCCCATTTTAATTGCCTTTTATGCTTCCTAAAATTGCTCTAACGATTCTTTATCTGCCTAAAATATTTTCTCTTGCTTCTAATGTAATAAAATGCTTTAAATGGTGAAAGAAATTACAGATTAAATAGCAGATCAAACGTGAAATCAAAAAAAAAAAAAAAAGAGAAAAATGAAAGAGAGGATCCGAAATCTGCACGAAAAAGCCTAAGATCAATGAAATATCCAAAAAGAAAAAGAGAGAGGATCCACAATATACAAGAGAGATTGTGAAAGAGAAAAGCAAGAGCATTCAAGAGGATCTTTCAAGCGTATTGTTCAACCTTGATCTAGAGATCTTCCAAAGCTTTCAAGAGATCTTCAATCAACAATCAACCTCTTCTCAAGCATTCGTTCAAGCGTTCATCCACTTTGAGAAAATCCGAAAAGGGGTTTTTCATTTGAGTAAAGTTTTTATTATTATATTCGCTCATTTAAAGGAGCTGTTATTGTATTAATCTGTGCTCAAAATTTTCTAACTCTTTGTGAGTTTTTGTTCTTATTTTTGGAGGATTTTCAAAACAAGGAAAGGTTGATCCGAACCTGAAATCGGAGTGTTTTGGGTTTACTTGTACCCGAGAAATAAGTGATCTAGCTTGGGATAGCTAGTGTCGGAGTTTCTGACGTTTTGTATTCGGGTTGAATACAAAGATAGTGGATTGAAATTCTCAAGTAGGAGCTTGGGGAGTGGATGTAGGTGCAAGGTTGGCACCGAACCACTATAAATCCTTGTGTTTGTGGTGTGCTTTATCGCTTCACTTTATTTCTTTATTATATTCTTGCATTCCTGCTTTAGGTAATAAATATTGAATTAAAGTCTTTGTTTTGTTATTCATAAGTAATCAGTTGGGCTTAAAATTTTTAGAAACCCAATTCACCCCTCCCTCTTGGGTTGCATAGCTGGGCAACAAGTGGTATCAGAGCCGGTGCTCTAGCCCTTTTTTGATCTAACAATCAAAGAGTCAAAGATCTATGGCAACCCATGTTGGTACTTCTCTAGCCGAGGGGCAATCAACAAACCGACCTCCACTTTTCAATGGGTCTAATTACACCTATTGGAAAGCTCGGATGAAGATTTTCATACAAGCACTCGACTATGATATGTGGAGTATCATAGTGAATGGTCCTCACACACCCACCAAGATTATAGATGGTGAGGAGTCAACCAAACCCGAGAAAGAATGGGATGAGGTTGACAAGAAATTGGCACAATTAAATGCCAAAGCCATGAATGTTCTTTATTGTGCACTAGATGCTAGTGAATTCAATCGCATTTCTACTTGTGCATCTGCTAAAGAAATATGGGATAGGTTAGAAGTAACCCATGAGGGAACAAATCAAGTAAAAGAGTCTAAAATAAACATGCTTGTACATAAATATGAATTGTTCAAAATAGAGCATGATGAGTCCATAACTGCCATGTTTACTCATTTTACTGATATAATTAATGGTTTGAAGAGTCTTGGCAAATCTTATACTAACAGTGAACTTGTAAGGAAGATTCTCAGGTCACTGCCAAGAATTTGGGAAGCCAAGGTGACTGCCATCCAAGAAGCAAAGGACTTGAACACTCTACCTCTAGAAGAGCTTCTTGGATCCTTGATGACTCATGAACTTAGCATGAAGCAACATCAAGAGGATGAAGTCAAAAAGAAAAGAACCATTGCCCTCAAATCCACAACTTCACCTGATTATGAAACGGATGAATCTGAAGATGAAGAACAGAATGAAGAGATGGCACTCATCACCCGAAAATTTAAGAAGTTTCTAAGAAAAAGGAAACAGGGGATGAGAAAGAAATTCACAAAAGGGGAACAAAGCAAAGAAAAAGAGAAAGATCAACCCCTTACATGCTACGAGTGCAAGAAGCCGGGATATTTCAGATCCGAATATCCACAACTGAAGAAAGGTCCCAAAAAGTTCAAAAAGAAAGCAATGATGGCGACTTGGAGTGCGAGTGATGACTCAAGCTCCGACGAGGAAACCTCAACAGAACAAGCCAATCTGTGCCTGATGGCACATGAAAATGAGGTAACTTCTGAATCCACTAGTGAATTCACATTTGAAGAATTGCATGAAGCATTCTATGATTCAATTAATGAATTAAAGAAACTAGGGAAGAAAAACAAAGAACTGAAATTGAAAAATCAGTCCTTAGTGAAACAAGCTGAAATTCTTTCAATTAAAAAATTCACCTTGAGTCAAGAAAATCAAAACTTAAAGGATGAAATTAACAAGCTGAAATCTATAGTAGATAAGTTCACCTTAAGTTCAAACAAACTAAATATGATCCTTGAAAATCAGAAAGCTATATATGATAAGGCTGGACTTGGCTATAAACCTCTGAAGAAACAAAAGTTTCTGAAGGATATTTATGTAAATTATCCAAGTAACAAGTCTACAAATATTACTTGTTTCAAATGTGGTAGAATAGGACATAAATCATACACATGCCTTAAATCTACCAATACAACTATAA
This sequence comes from Elaeis guineensis, assembly GCF_000442705.2. NCBI lineage: Eukaryota > Viridiplantae > Streptophyta > Magnoliopsida > Arecales > Arecaceae > Elaeis > Elaeis guineensis. Next base: position 39,379,637 of record NC_026007.2, on the reverse strand, counting down.
AGAAAATATGGGTTCCAAAAGGAACCATTCTGACTAACCCAAAAGGACCCAAGAAAGCTTGGGTACCTAAGACAGAGACTTGACCTTTGCTTGCAGGTGTGTCTAGCATCCCAAGGAAACAGGAAATGGTATCTTGACAGCGGATGCTCGAGACACATGACTGGTGATGAATCACAATTCATCACGCTTGATGCTAAGGATGGAGGGATGGTCACCTTTGGAGATAATGGCAAAGGAAAGATCATCGGGATAGGTAACATTGGTATCACTCCCTCCAAATACATTGAGAATATTTTACTAGTTAAAGGTTTAAAGCATAACTTACTTAGCATTAGTCAATTCTGTGATAAAGGGTATAAAGTAGTTTTTGAATCATCTGTTTGCATTGTGACTAGTCCTATTAACGATGGTATTAAATTTATAGGACATAGGCATGGTAATGTTTATATGATAGATTTGAATGACTTAGCCAAATTAGACATGCAATGCCTAGTATCCTTGAATGCTAAAATCAATGAGACTAGTTGGCTGTGGCATCGTAGACTTGCACATATCAGCATGCATTCTCTTTCAAAATTAATTAAGAAAGATTTAGTTCTCGGTTTGCCAAAACTGAATTTTGAAAAGGATAGAATCTGTGATGCATGCCAATTAGGTAAACAAACTAGAGTATCATTTAAATCCAAAAATACTGTTTCAACTTCTAGACCATTAGAGCTCTTACATATGGACTTATTTGGACCAACAAGAACCACCAGTCTAGGAGGAAAATGATATGGCTTTGTAATTATAGATGATTATTCTCGTTTTACTTGAGTTTTCTTTTTGGCTCACAAAAATGAAACTTTTCATATTTTCACTAAATTTCATCGAAAAGTCTCTAATGAAAAAGGTTTTTCAATTCAAAATATTAGAAGTGATCATGGAACTGAATTTGAAAATCAAGATTTTGAAAATTTTTGTGATGAAAATGGAATTGGCCATAACTTCTCTGCTCCTAGGACACCCCAACAGAATGGGGTAGTTGAAAGGAAAAACAGAACCTTAGAAGAAATGGCCCGTACCATGCTTTGTGAAAGCAACCTTCCAAAATATTTTTGGGCGGAAGCAATTAACACAGCATGTTACATTTTAAATCGTGCTTTAATTAGATAATTTTTAAAGAAAATCCCCTATGAACTTTGGAAAGGAAGAAAACCAAATATTGCATATTTTCATGTGTTTGGTTGCCGATGTTTTGTATTAAATAATGGCAAAGGAAAACTTAGTAAATTTGATGCAAAATCAGATGAAGCAATCTTTCTAGGTTACTCCTCTACTAGTAAAGCATTTAGAGTTTTCAACAAAAGAACTTTAGTAGTTGAGGAGTCCATACATGTTGTTTTTGATGAATCTAACGATCTTCCTTCAAGGAAGAATGAGGGTGTTGATGATACAGAGCCACTAATAGAAGGTATGAAGGAGATCACTCTGAAAGACTCAGCAACTCCAGAAGACAAGGATCAAGAAGACGAACAAAATGAAAGAGGTGAAGAAATTCAAGAACAACCTCAAGGTACAAATGACCTACCCAAGGAATGGAGGTATGTTCACAACCACCCTAAGGAGTTAATTATTGGTGACCCTATGCATGGGGTAAAAACCCATTCTTCACTTAGAGATATAGTTAATCATTGTGCTTTTGTATCTCATCTTGAACCTAAAACTTTTGAAGAAGCTGAAAATGATCATAATTGGATTAATGCTATGCAAGAGGAACTTAATCAATTTGAAAGAAATAATGTTTGGACCTTAGTATCAAGACCTAAAGATTATTCAATAATTGGCACAAAATGGGTCTTTAGAAACAAATTAGATGAGCATGGAAATATAATTAGAAATAAAGCAAGACTGGTTGCTAAGGGATATAATCAAGAAGAAAGAATTAATTTTGATGAAACCTTTGCACCTGTTGCTAGATTAGAAGCTATTAGACTTCTACTTGCATATGCTTGCTTTATGAAATTCAAATTATTTCAAATGGACGTTAAAAGTGCATTTTTAAATGGATATATTTTTGAAGAAGTATATGTAGAACAACCCCCTGGATTTGAAAATCATGCTTTTCCTAATCATGTCTTTAGATTAAATAAAGCTTTATATGGTCTAAAACAAGAGCATGGTATGAAAGGCTAAGCAAATTTCTACTAAATAATGATTTTTCAAGAGGCAATGTAGATACAACCCTATTTATTAAAAGAAATCAAAATGATATGCTAGTTATACAAATTTATGTTGATGACATAATTTTTGGATCTACTAATGAATCCCTTTGTCAAGACTTTGCTAAGCTTATGCAGGGGGAGTTCGAGATGAGCATGATGGGAGAACTCACCTTCTTCCTCGGACTCCAAATCAAACAATCAAAAGAGGGAATCTCCATCACCCAAAGCAAGTACACCAAGGAACTACTCAAAAGATTTGGAATGGAGAACTGCAAACCAATTGGTACACCAATGAGTCCCTCATATAAGCTTGACAAGGATGATGAAGGTAAAAGCGTAGACTTAAAATACTATAGAGGTATGATTGGCTCATTATTATATCTAACTGCAAGTAGGCCTGATATCATGTTTAGTGTTTGCTTATGTGCTAGATATCAATCTAATCCTAAAGAATCTCATTTAAATGCTGTTAAAAGAATCCTTAGATACTTAAATGGTACTCAAACTCTAGGGTTATGGTACTCTAAGGACTCACAAATTAATTTATTAGGATATTCAGATGCTGATTTTGCAGGATGCAAATTAGATAGAAAAAGCACAAGTGAAACTTGCCAATTTCTTGGAGTTAACCTAATCTCATGGTTTAGCAAGAAATAAAATTCGGTGGCACTGTCTACGGCTGAGGTCGAATACATTACAGCCGGAAGTTGTTGTGCTCAAATCTTATGGATTAAGCAACAACTCGAAGATTTTGGAATTAAACTTAATGAAATACCAATAAGATGTGATAATACAAGTGCCATAAATCTATCTAAAAATCCAATTCAACACTCAAGATCTAAACATATTGAAATAAGACATCATTTTATAAGAGAACATGTTCAAAACAAAAATATAATTCTTGAATATGTTTGCACTGAAAATCAATTAGCTGATATCTTTACAAAGGCCCTTAGTGAGGATAGACTTTGTGAAATTAGAAGAAATCTAGGAATTCTAGATCCATTTGCCTAAAATTTCTCAATTTCCAAAGAATTGATTAGAGCTCAATTTTCAACATCTATCCTGATCCCAAAAGCTCAATTTTATCATTCTAAAAACTTATCATTGAGCAAAATTCCTTCACTCAAAATTTCAAATTTTTCTAGAATTTATTTATATTTTTTCTGATTTTCTGAACTTCATGAGTCGACCCCCATGAGTCGACCCAATGGCAAACTTGTAAATCCCACCAACTTTCAACGGGTTCATTGTTTTTATACTGAAACCCTGTTCGTGAGACGACTCATCTTCTCATCGTCCTCCTTCCAAAAGCCGTCTTCTCCAAACTTTTTTTTCCAAGGATCCAACTTGAAGCAATTCTCCCTCCTCCTCTCCACCAAAAATCGCCTCCTTGAAAAGGAATTTTTTGTGCTTTCTCGCATTGCTTGGTGCGGTTGGAACATGCCCTAGCACTTCACCAATCTTCCAAAATCCGCTTCTTTTCTCCACTAGAATCCTTCTTTACTCTCTTGTGATCCCTCCTCCACTCAATTCAAGTCTCCTTGCCTGCTATTATAGTGGATATGGCTCCAAAAATGAAGCTTCCCCAAAGAAGGAAATCAATCCGTGAGCCTGAAGAAATTGTCAGAAAGAAAAGGCAAGCCGCTCAATCTTCAACTGCTCCAACTCCAGTTTCAGTACCTACTCAAGGTCCCTCTCAATCCTCCATAAGCCCCAGTGTGAATCCTCTTTCTGATAGAAAAGTAGAAACCGGGAAAAATATAAATTTTCGGTTCTTTGAAGATGAGGGCTTTACTTTTGCTACCAAAATTAAAAATCAAGGATGGGAACTCTATTGCTCTCTTAAGGAAGTCACCTATGTTGACCTTGTTAGAGAATTCTACCAAAACCTACATTATGGAAACGGGTCAGTAACTTTAACTGTAAAGGGAATTGATATCTACCTGGATTCTAAGATATTGGGAGAAATATTACAGTTGCCAAGTGAAGGATATTCATATATGGAACTCCCAATTAAAGAAGAGGGGATCAGAATTATTTTAGGAGAAACTTTTTCAGGAAATTTAAACAAATTGGAAGCAAAGTTTTTGTCCATTGAGATGAGGGTCCTGCATCAGATAGTTTCAAAGCTCTTCTTTCCTAGGAGTGGTAGACATGACTTACTTTCCAGCAGAGATGTATGTGTCATGTTTCATGTCATCACTCAGACCCCCCTGAACCTCCCTGCACTTATGATAGAGGCCATGAAAGAAACTTTGAACAGATCCAAGGCACACTTGCCTTATGGTATGGCCCTTACTAGAGTATTTAGGAGGTTTGGAGTTAGCTGTGAGGGGGAGGCATCTACCAAACTCTCACATGTGGACACTTTCAACCAACACAGCCTGCACCGAATGGGAATTACAAAGACTGTTGGTGGTTGGATCAAGGGCTCTGAAGAAAGAGCTGAGGATAGAGCTGAAATAAGAGCTGAGGACAGAGCTGAAGGCAGAGTAGAAGAAGAAGGTCCATCTTCTCCTGTACATGACTTCAGGGCAGCTTCACCAGATACCCAGTTCATTCCTGATACTGAGGTTGGCCCTTCAGAGTTTACTAGGATGCCCACACCAGTGTATCAGCCAGAGAGCAGAGCACCTCATTCAGAGTTCAGACTGGCTGACGATCAGATCGAGCATATTTCACAGCGTGTGTCTTCTTTGCTGTCTAGCCAGTGGGGTAGTACTTCTTTTGCACCTGGAGCCACCTCTTCTGATCAGACCATTACTCTCCATATCTCCACTGTATTTCAAATGATATCAGATCAGTCCATCAGGATCCAGCAGCTTGAGGATACATCTGGAGACTTACTGGCAGAGTTCTTGACTTGCAGGGGCAAGTCCTTGCTTTGGCCCATCCCAAACCACAGGAGTCAATCATTGAGGTCACAGACCTTACTGCAGAGGCTGGTAGGCTCAGAGGAGCACTAGAAGGTGGATATGAATTGCTGAGGAAAGAAATCCGAGGATCGAGTGAGCATGCTACCACTCAGTTCACTGCTCTACTTTGATCTGTTTCAAGAGCACTGAACGTACTTGATTCTATCAGACTCACCCTTTCTGTTCAGTCATTAGCATCTCAGCGTTCTCAGCCACCCAGCTCATCTCGCTCTCCTGCTCGTGGCAGAGGCAGACGGGGTAGAGGACGCACTTCTGATCCATCATCTCCTCACCCTATATCTGATGACTCCGATCATTGACTTATCTTGATCTTTACTAGATCCTAGGTGCTAGTGTCTTGTTCTAGGATCTGTACCTTGGGGCCATGTATTGACAATTAGCTGGTTGAATTTTATTTTAAAGAACTATGTATTGAAACAATTATGTTTTTAATGGAATCATCTTTTGCTTATATTTCTACCTTTTGTAATGATATTGATTATATTATAGTTTTATATATTCTTCTTATTAAAAAAATTATCTTCTCTTTGTTGTTGTTTGCTGTTGATTATTGCTATATTAAGGGGGAGCAAACTTCTGTGATAAACTCTAAAAGGGGAAAAATTAAAGAATGTTCCAGAAAAAGAAAGAGTTAACCATGTTTGATGATGTCAAAAAGGGGGAGAAATTAAACAAAACAATATTGGAGATATTAAACAAAAATTAGAGAAATTAAATATTTAGAGAAATTAAACAAAAATTGAGAAATTAAACAAAACAATATTGGAGATATTAAACAAAAATTGGAGAAATTAAATATTTAGAGAAATTAAACAAAAATTGGAGAAATTAAATATTTGGAGAAATTAAACAAAAATTGAGAAATTAAACAAAATTTGTGAAATTAAACAAAAATGATATTTTGAGAAATTAAACAAAAAATTTGAGAAAATTGATATTAGACAGAAATTAAACAAAAAGCAAAATCATAAGTACAATGCAAATAAGTAATTTTTTTATATGCTCTGATATATTTCAAAATTCAAACTTGCTCTGATATATCTTATGAAATTTACCTTGATACATCTTAAGAAATTTGATTTAATTTGATACACCCTAAAATTTCTTTTAACTTGCTCTGATACATGATAAAATTTAATCTGATACAGTGTGAAAGTTTTTCTGATATTTGCTCTGATACAGTGTGAAATTTTCTCTGTTATATTATAACATTTACTCTGATACATTGTAAAATCTTTTCGGATAACATTGTAAAAATTATTTTTTCTTGCTCTGATATATTGAAAAATTTATTTTTCTCTCTTGCTCTGATATATCTTAAACTCAAAATGATCTAATACTCTTTTCAAATCTTTATGAAAATGGACAAACTATTTTTGCATATGACCATTTATATCACATGCCAAAAGAATCATATTTTTCAAGCATATACACCTATAGTGCATTCTTTTGAAATTAATGCATTCACATAAATGCTTTTGTTCAAGTATTTTGTCATCATCAAAAAGGGGGAGATTGTTGCTCCTAAATTGATTTTGATGATTACAAAGCAGATTGAAGGGATACAATTAATTTTAAATTGAAAAAGGCTTTATGCTCTTCAAGGGCAAAATCATAATTTCACTAAAATCCTGATTTGATAGTATCACTTGATAGAACAAAAGATTTGTAAACTATTGGTGAAAATTTCATTGTATTTGGACTTATATTTTTGAAGTTATGAAGGTTTGAAGTGCATGAGTCGACTCATGAGTCAACTCATGGCACTATGAGCTGACTGGCACGCAAAAAAATTCCCATGGCACACTGGATTTTTGACTTGGCACGACCTGTGAGTCGACTCATGAGTCGACCCACAAGGCATGAGTCGACTCATGAGTCGACCTCTGCTGATTTGAGCCGAAAAATCCAGAAATCAAGACTGTCTGATCTGTGCAACAGAAGTCGACTCATGAGTCGACTCCTGTAGCATGAGTCGACTCATGAGTCGACCCCTGCGATGGAAAATATCAGCAACGGCTATTTTTTTACCCGTTTTAATTGCCTTTTATGCTTCCTAAAATTGCTCTAACGGCTCTTTATCTGCCTAAAATATTTTCTCTTGCTTCTAATGTAATAAAATGCTTTAAATGGTGAAAGAAATTGCAGATTAAATAGCAGATCAAACGTGAAATCAAAAAAAAAAAAAAGAGAAAAATGAAAGAGAGGATCCGAAATCTGCACGAAAAAGCCTGAGATCAACGAAATATCCAAAAAAAAAAAGAGAGAGGATCCACAATATACAAGAGAGATTGTGAAAGAGAAAAGCAAGAGCATTCAAGAGGATCTTTCAAGCCTATTGTTCAACCTTGATCTAGAGATCTTCCAAAGCTTTCAAGAGATCTTCAATCAACAATCAACCTCTTCTCAAGCATTCGTTCAAGCGTTCATCCACTTTGAGAAAATCCGAAAAAGGATTTTTCATTTGAGTAAAGTTTTTATTGTTATATTCGCTCATTTAAAGGAGCTGTTATTGTATTAATCTGTGCTCAAAATTTTCTAACTCTTTGTGAGTTTTTGTTCTTGTTTTTGGAGGATTTCCAAAACAAGGAAAGGTTGATCCGAACCTGAAATCGGAGTGTTTTGGGTTTACTTGTATCCGGGAAATAAGTGATCTAGCTTGGGATAGCTAGTGTCGGAGTTTCCGACATTTTGTATTCGGGTTGAATACAAAGATAGTGGATTGAAATTCTCAAGTAGGAGCTTGGGGAGTGGATGTAGGTGCAAGGTTGGCACCGAACCACTATAAATCCTTGTGTTTGTGGTGTGCTTTATCGCTTCACTTTATTTCTTTATTATATTCTTGCATTCCTGCTTTAGGTAATAAATATTGAATTAAAGTCTTTGTTTTGTTATTCATAAGTAATCAGTTGGGCTTAAAATTTTTAGAAACCCAATTCACCCCCCCCCCTCTTGGGTTGCATAGCTGGGCAACAGAGTCCGGGCGGAGTCTTCCTTGCGATCGGAGTCATGGACAGAGCTCGGCTCCCGTAGGAGTTCGGGCGGAGTCTTCCTGCAATTAAAGTCAGGTGCGAAGTCTGGCTCCCGTAGGAGTCCGGACGGAGCTTACCAGCAGTTGAAGTTGGCGACGGAGCCCGGCTCCCGTAGGAGTCTGGGCGGAGTCCTCCTTGCGGTTGGAGTCATGGACGGAGCCCGGCTCCGTAGGAGTCCGGGCGGAGTCTTCCTTGCGGTCGGAGTCGTGGATGGAGCTCGGCTCCCGTAGGAGTCCGGGTGGAGTCTTCCTGCAATTAAAGTCAGGTGCGAAGTCCGGCTCCTGTAGGAGTCCGAGCGGAGCTTACCAGCAGTTGAAGTTGGCGATGGGGCCCGGCTCCCGTAGGAGTCCGGGCGGAGTCCTCCTTGCGGTTGGAGTCGTGGACGGAGCCCGGCTCCCATAGGAGTCCGGGCGGAGTCTTCCTTGCGGTCGGAGTCGTGGACGGAGCCCGACTCCCGTAAGAGTCCGGATGGAGTCTTCCTGCAATTAAAGTCAGGTGCGAAGTCTGGCTCCCGTAGGAGTCCGGACGGAGCTTACCAGCAGTTGAAGTTGGCGACGGAGCCCGGCTCCCGTAGAAGTCCGGGCAGAGTCCTCCTAGCGGTTGGAGTCGTGGACGGAGCCCGGCTCCCGTAGGAGTCCGGGCGGAGTCTTCCTTGCGGTCGGAGTCGTGGACGGAGCTCGGCTCCCATAGGAGTCTGGGTGGAGTCTTCCTACAATTAAAGTTAGATGCGAAGTCTGGCTCCCGTAGGAGTCCGGACGGAGCTTATCAGCAGTTGAAGTTGGCGATGGAGCCCGGCTCCCATAGGAGTCTGGGCGGAGTCCTCCTTGCGGTTGGAGTCATGGACGAAGCCCGGCTCCCATAGGAGTCCGGGCGGAGTCTTCCTTGCGGTCGGAGTCGTGGACGGAGCTCGGCTCCCGTAGGAGTCTGGGCGGAGTCTTCCTGCAATTAAAGTCAGGTGCGAAGTCCGGCTCCCGTAGGAGTTCGGGCGGAGCTTACCAGCAGTTGAAGTTGGCGACGGAGCCCGCAAGGGTCAATAAATCCTGTTGAGAACTTCGGCTGTGGGTATTTTATACCCAACAGACCTCTTGAGCATGAATGGTTATGAAATTTTAATAAAAAAAAATAATTTTAATATCATTATGAATGGTGTTAATATGATGAATAGACAGTTGAACAATAGTATTTACATATTATCATAACCTGTTAGTATAATGTATACGTCCAGTAAATGTTCCAGAATTAGTGATGTCTCTGATATCTATGTTTAGCACTGTAGGTTAGATCATGTTAACAAAAACAGATAAATAGGTTGATACAAGAGAGAATCTTCAAATCAGTGATTGTGAATCACTTTCAATCTGTGAGTCCTGTCTTCTTGAAAAAATGATTAAGTCATCTTTTACTGAAAAAGGTGAGCGAGCTAGTAAAGTTCTATGTCTCATACATACTGATGTATGTGGACCAATGAACACCAGTACCAGAGATGGATATTATTATTTTATTACTTTTATAGACGACCTATCAAGATATGGTAATGTCTACTTAATGATGCATAAGTCAGAATCATTTGAAATATTCAAATGATTTCGTAATGAAGTAAAAAAATAAACTGAAAAGAGTATTAAAACTCTTCGATCTGATCGAGGAGGATAATACCTCTCTAGTGAGTTTCTGACATACTTAGAACAGAATGAGATTCTCTCGCAATAGACCCCTCCTAAAATACCACAGCATAATGGTGTATCGAAAAAGAGAAATCAAACCCTATTAGACATGGTTCGATCCATGACAGGCTTTGCAAGTCTGCCGATCTCTTTTTGAGGATATGCACTCGAGTCGATTTGTTATATTTTAAATAAAGTTTTGAATAAGTCTATAAGTAAAACACCATATGAGATGTGGACAGGGCGTAAGCCAGCACTCTCTCACCTTAGGATTTGGAGATGTCTGGCTTATGTCAAACGTCTAAAAACTGACAAGCTTGGACCTAGGTCTGACAAGTGTCTATTTGTAGGGTATCCAAAAGAGACCAAGAGATATTACTTCTATCTTGCTGATGAATAGAAGGTATTCGTCAGCAATAGGATAGTCTTTCTAGAAAAGAAGTTCTTTGAAGAAAGAATTAATGTCTCAAAGATTGAACTTGATGAAGTTCGATCGGTAGAAGAACCGACACAATCTAGTAAATCCATTGAGTTGAACTTGATTAGATCAAATTCAGAATCTATTGTAGAAACATCTTTAAAGAGATCTGGTAGAGTACTACGTCAACCGGATAGATACTATAATTTTTTGGTCTGAAACGGTGATCTAGTTAAACTCGATGAGAATAATGAGGATCCGATCACCTATATGGATGCGATATAGAGGTCTGACTTCAATAAGTGGCTGGAAGCAATGAAATCCGAAATGGAGTCTATGAAACTCAACAATGTATGGACATTGGTTGACCCACCTGAAGGGATAAAATCCATAGAGTGTAAGTAGGTCTTCAAAAGGAAGAGGGGCACAGACGAGAAGATGGAGACCTATAAAGTCCGTCTGATTGCCAAGGATTACTGTCAATATTATGGTATTGACTATAATGAGATATTTTCTTCGGTGGCAATGCTCAAGTCCATTCAGATCATGCTTGTGATGGCAGTACATCTGGACTATAAAATCTGACAAATAGATGTGAAAACAACCATCCTAAATAGAGAGCTAGAAGAGGAGGTATATATGATACAACCTGAGAGTTCATATCCATAAATGAGTCAAAGGTGTGCAAGCTTCAGAGATCCATTTGTGGACTTAAGCAGGCATCTCGAAGTTGGAATATGCATTTTGATAAAGTAATCAGAATGTATGGCTTCATTAGGAATGGAGAGAAACTCTGCATATACAAGTGGGTTAATAACTCGATAATAATATTTCTTATTTTGTATGTAAATGATATTTTCTTAATCAAAAATGACATCCCTGCATTACAAGAAATAAAAGTTTGGTTGTCATCTCAGTTCTCTATGAAGGACTTGGGAGAAGCATCCTTCATCCTTGGGATGAAGATATATAGAGATAGATCTAAAAGGTTGTTTGAATTATCCCAATCGACATACATTGATACTGTATTGAAAAAGTTCAGTATGGAGAATTTCAAGAAAGGCTATCTTCCGATAGACCAAAAAATTTTCTCTTAAAGAGTGATTGTCTAACAACTCCTCAAGAGAGAGAGAGTGCATGAGTAGAATTCTATATGCTTCGATAGTGAAATCTATTATGTATGTCATGATATGTACGCGATCAGACATGACATACTCACTAGCGATAGTGAGCAGATACCAGTTCGATCCAGGTGAGAACCACTGGAAGGTCGTAAAGACCATCCTTAAGTATTTGATAAATACTAAGGATCAGTGGCTTATCTATGGAGAATCTGACTTAAAACTTGTGGGATTTACAGACTCTAATTTTTAGTCAGATCATGATGACAGCAAGAGCATGTCAGGATATATTTATACCCTGAACGGTGGAGCAATATGCTGAAAGAGTTCTAAGCAGTACATTATGGCCGACTCTACTTGCAAGGCAGAATATATTATGGCATCCGATGCTGCAAAGGAAGCTGTGTGGTTATAAAAATTTATCAACGAGCTCGAAGTGGCATCCTCCCTTAATGGCCCCATCTTGTTGTACTATGATAGCACTGATGCCATTGCTCAAGCAAAAGAATCGAAGTCACATCAGCGGATCAAGCACATTCTGCATCGCTACCACTTGGTCTGAAAAATCATGGATCGAGGTGACATCGACTTTCAGAAGATCGATAGAAAGAAGAACCTGACTGACCCATTAATTAAAGCTCTTACGGTAAAGGAGTTCCAAGATCATAAAATGAAGATGGGTATACGATACTGTACCAATTAGCTTTAGTACAAGTAGGAGTTGTTAGAAAATATGTTTCAAAGTCAATCGTCAGCCTGTTGATGATTGTGCTAGTTGATGTAATTATATATGAATTAATTAATAAAATATTTATTTGATAATTTTTATCATAAGCTTGTACATCTTCTATATCAAACGTCTGTGTTATAATAAAAGTCTTTAGGACTATTTTAAATCGATAAAAAAAGATTTATCATTTAGTCCTTAAATGAGTTCGCGATCAAATGATATGCTATTACTAAGACGATAGACATATCAAGTGTAGATCATTGTGTGCCATATATCATTGGTCATTCTCTTAAATAAAGAGCATGGAGACGCTGATATGGCATACAGATAAAATGTAGGAGTATATTTCACTGAACGTGATCAATTTCAGAGCACTCTACTGTCAAGAGTTACTCCGAAGGGATATGGGTATAAGTGTCCCTCCAACCTGAGATCACCATGGTGACTTACAAGCAACTCACTGTGCTTTGGTGCCGGACTATCTGAATTTTTAATTCAGGATCGAAAGATTTCTGGGTATAGTCAAGTACTTGTGAAGTCGGTACGTGAGTCAAAATAGAATGGACCACTCTAAGAGATTGGAGAGAATGCTTTGTGTTTCAATTTAGTAAGACCTTAACCAGGGCAATCTTTGTGAGGAGTCACAGGATTTATTAGATTGAGACACATAATGGATATACTTTTAAGAGTTGACAGTTTAAACTCTAAATTATCCGAGCATCAAGGGTCAAAGGGATGAATTATATGATAACTATATCCAAATAGGTTCTTAAGTATTGCTTTGCATACATTTGGCCTATCCGAACGTCGGACACTATTGCTAGATGGTTACTCTGATTGGTACAGAAATCAGTTCCTGTACTACTGACTTAAGTTCGAATATATGAGGTCACACACATTAGAAGTTTCTCTTCGATCACATGGCTAATCTGAATAGTCCCAGTAGATGGGGACTCTGCTGGAGAGTCCCACTGGATGGAAACTCTAGAAAAGAGTCCTACTAGACTTGGACTCTATCATTAATGAAGGATTAATTAGTAATTAGATCTCTAATTAGCTTAATTTGATTGAGCATTAAAGTCTAGATCAAGTTTGATTGAATTGGATTTAATCAGGTCAAGTCTGATTAGGTTATGAGATGACCTAATCGATAAGGAAGAAATGATCCTGATTTGATCGAATCTATAGCTCAATTAATTTATTAATTTGATCAAATTTAATTAAGATTGTAGGAGCCTAATTATATTAGGTTCATCATATTTTATTTGGGTCTAATTGGATTGGATTTGAAAGAAATCTAATTGGTTAAATCCTAGAGTCCCAAATAAGTGGGACTCTCTCCCTTGCGCCATCCAAATTGTCTCACACCTTTTCTCACCATACAAAATTAGTTTGTATATGAGAAAATTAAAAAATTATCCTTTTTTTGTCACCCATTAAGAATAGAAATTGGTTGGTTTTGATTTGAATTCAAAATAGTTTAAATTTCAACTTAAAATCTTATCTATATCCTTCTACACGTTGGCTGTTTTTGAAGGTGCTCATTGTGTGCGAGAAAAGAAAGTCTTTTTGATGGTTTTTTATGTTTAATTTTCTCTAACAAGTCTCTCTTTAAGTTAAATAGGGGTGAGAAAAAGTTAGAGTCAAATTGAAATTCAAAATAATTTGAATTGCAACAAACTCCAGCCCTTATCCTGTCTTATTTGGTTTGTGCGATAATCATAAAAAGGTCACAATTTTGTGTACCAAACTAAGAGAACTTTTCACTGTGAGATATCAGAGAGAAAGAGGATCGAAAATGCTTCTTTGGGGCATAAGGTTTGGGTGGGTTTCCTTCTTCCTTGGCGTGAACAAAAGAGGAGACCGATCTCCTCTTGGGTGAGTGACCTAGAACTGTTCTAGGATTTTGGGTGAAAAAAAAACCAAATATAAGAGAGTCTTCATCGAATTTTTCTCTACTATCCAGCATCCCCTCTGATCCATCTTCAATATCAAAAAAGTTTGAGATGATCAAAAGAAGAGATCAAATTAGATCTGCCATCAAAATCTGACTGTGAGGGCTAGCACTCCCGTGGAGGGCTGATTAATTCGAAGACTTCGTGTGGACCATCCGTAGAGGCCAGATGCTTGTGCGACTATGAGCAATCAGAGAAAATTTTTAGATCTATATTCTTAATTATGAAGATCGACTATCCACACTCAGGTATTGGGTTTGGAACCCTAGAAGTGATAGATTAGATCTATCACTAATTGTTGTTCTTGTTCAAACGCTTGTAATATTAGATTCAAATTTTTATACATATAAATTTATATTATAAATCTATTTGTAGGAGTTTTAAGATTAGATCTTATACATGTATTTATAGATTAAATAATTTAATCTAATATTCTTCTACTGAAAATTTTGAAACACATGCATGAAACTCCTGTGCGATCCTTCATATATATCCTAGAATTATTACAATGTGTCTGCCATATTGATTTCTAGGGCATACATCTAACACTATTATCTGGTTCTTGCATTCTGCTACTCCATTTTGCTCCGATATATGACATACTGTAAGTTGCCTCTTGATGCCTTTCTCCTTACAAAAATTAGTAAATGATGTAGAGATGAATTCGCCCCCCCCCCCAGATCTATTCTTAGAGTCTTTATTTGATGACCACTCTGTCTTTTGACATCGGCTTTGAATTAGAGAAAAATGGAGAAGGCTTCTAACTTTTGCTTAAGAAAATAAATCCATATCATCCTGGTATAATCATCAACAAAGAGAAGAAAATATCTTTTGTGATTAAAAGAAGGAGTCCTTGTGGGATCATATATATCTGCATGCACAAGCTCAAGAGGAGCTCGTGCTCTCCATGCTGTCTTTGGGAAAGGAAGCTGATGTAATTTACCATAGATGCAACCTTCACAAATTTGCACTCTTTTATCAATTGGTGGAAGCCCAAAAACCATATCTTTTTTTTTAACAAGTTGAGCCCTTTGTAATTTAAATGACCATATCTCAAGTGCCATAAATATGACTGATGAATCTTTTCACCTTTTAAAGCATGATTTTGCTTGATTGGCATGTTAAGAGCAAAGACTTTATTTGGGGTCATCTTAATTTTTGTCACAAGAGTATTCTTATCTTTATCCAGAATTTTGCATTCACCATTATCAAATATTACTATATATCTATTTTGCAATAATTGTCTAACACTTTTTTAAATTTTGAGTTAATCCAGGCACACATAAAACATCAAGGATAAGTTTCTTCGTACCTCTTTTTGTGTAGACTGCTATGACCCCTTTGCCTTCAACTTGCTGTAATTTGTCATCTCCAAGCTTGATTTAAAAGGAAGTCTTTTGATTGAGCTGGACAAAAAGACTTCCAATTTTCTATCATATGATTGCTACATCCACTATCCAAATATCAAATATTTTATCATTCTTCTTACAAATTCATGCATGAATAAAATAGTTGTTCACTATCATTTTTTTTTGAAAAGTTTGCCTCATTCTTTTCCTTTTTATCTTTGAACTAACAATCTCTTTCAGAATAATTTAGAATTTTGCATCTTTTGCATCTATAATGATAAGATTTAGATTCATGTCCAAATTTTTTACAAACAAAGCATTGGAAATTAGTATTACCATTTCTTTGATTTAATTGGACCCATCTACGTTTTTCTTTATCTCGAACTTCCATAGAAGACTGCTTCCATTTGTCTTGATCTTTTCTTTGATATATGCTTCTTTTTTTTTTCCTTCTTTCTCCACACTTGAAGGTTTCTTTTTTCCAACAATAGGTTTGGATTGAAATGCTTGCTCGAATGGTTAAATTGAAAACCTGCTCATTCTTTGTTCATGTGCCTCAAGTGACCCCATTAGTTCATGCAAGGTAAGAATAGATAAATCCTTTGATTCTTTAATTGCATCAATAATATGATCAAATTTAGTGGTCAAGCTTCTTAAAATTTTCTCAATAATCTTCTTATCTTGAATAGTATCACCATAGCTTCTAATTTGATTAATAATTCCAACAACTCTAGAGAAGAAATCCTTGATTGTTTCATGATCTTTCATTGCTAAATTATCAAAATCTCTCCATAAATATTGAAGCTTAATAGAGACAACTTTGTCGGAGCCTTGAAACTCATTTTTCAGAATTTTTCATGTATCTTTACATTTATTTGCACTCATAATTCTAGAAAAGATAGTTTTGCTTACGCCTCTTGTTAAATAAGAAATAAAGCCCTTGCATCTCTTCTTTTGTTCTCTTTGTACTTCCTTTGTTTTGCTTGAGTCCATGCTGCAAATGCTTCTTGATTTGGTGGTTCTTCATAGCCATCTTCAATTAAGTCCCATAAATCTTGTGAGATGAAGAGAGTCCATATTTAAATGCTCCAAAAATCATAACTCTCACAGTCGAAGACTAGCACTAGGCTTTGCATGTAGTTAAAGGTAGTGTTGTTTGTACTTGCATTAGAACTTGTTGCCATAGTGGAGTTATATAACTCTTTGATCTTCACAACACATTAACTACAAGAGTTATATGACTCTTGAACTTGCAAATCTTAATGATAGAGTTAATTACAAATTAAGTTTTAACAATGTTTTTGTGCATGCACAATTTGTCCGTATACCAGCTGGTTAGCCACAAGTGTATGTGACTTATCCAATTTGGTATTGGAATAAGTATATTTTCGCATTAGTTTCAAAAGCTCTCTCTCTCTCTCTTTCTCTCTCTCTCTCTCTCTCTCTCATATACACACATGTACAATTTTGATAATTGCGAACCATATGACATGAATTGCATGCAAAGCTGCATCCAATAGATGGAGAACGTTTCGGGCATATCCAAGGGAGAAAAGAAAAGGCAGCCATCAATCCGATTTCTAAAAATTGCTATATTCCAGCATCAATCCGATTTCTAAAAATTGCTATATTCCATATTTAGGGGAAATGCCCATTGTTGCATCAAAACAAAAGGCCGAGTTATCACTGGACTCGGAAGGATAAATTGAATGAGCTCTTTTCCTAAATAATATAAAAAAAAAATTATTTACATAAGTAATACAAAATTTAACTTTTTTACCAAAATAATGCAAAAGGAAAAAAAGCCATTTTGAATGGTGTTTTCTCCCTACCACGTCACCCAATTTTTTTCCACCTTGGCATCGTCCGGAAAAAAAAATGCCATTTTGAATGGCATTTTTAAAAACGCCATTCAAAATGGCGTTTCTTATTTTTTCTCCCCAAAAAAAAGAAAAAAATCAGAAAACAATGGGAAAAAAATAAATTTATAAATTTTAAATTAATAAAAAAATTTTAATTTTAATTTTGAATAAAATTCAAAATATAAAAATTGGAATATATAATTCAAATAAAAAAGATAATTTTAGATGATTTTTTTTTCAAATTAATATTTTTAAAAAAAATATCTAAAAAATCTTAAAAAATTAAAAAATTAAAAATATAATAGAAAAAGAAAAAAAGAGAAAGAAATATGAAAGAAATAAAAATTATAAATTTGAATTTTAAAAAATTAAAATTTTAAATTTAATTCAAAAACATCATTTCAAATTCTTGCCAAAAATATTCAAAAAAATAAAAAAATAAAAAGTGTCATTAAAAAATCAAAATTTTAAAAAAATCAAAAAAAATAAGAATTATAATTTAAAATTTAAAAGAAATAAAATTTTTAAAATTAATTAAAATAAAAATATCATTTCAAATTACTTTCTCAAATTTAAATTAATTTATTTAAAAAATATTTGAAAGAAATAAAAAAAATAGCCTAAAAAAATTTCATAAAAATAGAAAGAAATGAAAAAAATAGAAAAATTATATAATTTTAAATTTGAATAAAAAAATTAAATTTTTAATTTGAATTAAATTTTGATAAAAAAAATAAATGCATAAAAAAGTGAAAAAATGAGAAAAAAATGTGAAAAAAAGAAATTTGTAAATTAAATTTTAAAAAAATAAGAATTTTAACTTTAATTCAAATAAAAAATATCATTTCAAATTACGTTATCCATTTCAAACTATTTTTTAAAAAATTATCTCAAGAAAAGAAAAAAATATTGTAAAAAAATAAAAAATACCCTAAAAAAAGAAAAAAAGGGAAAAAATAGAATTGAAAAAAAATAAAAATTATAATTCAAATTGAAAAACAAAATTTATAATTTTCAATTTTAAGAAATAAAAATTGTTATTATAATTGAAATAAAAAATAATATTTTAAATAACTAAATTAATTTAAATATAATTGTTTAAAAAATATTTTAAATAAAGAAAAAAATTATGTAAAAGAATGCCAAAAAGATAAAAATAGAAGAAAACTAAAATTATAATTTCAAATTATAAAAATTATAAATTAAATTTAAAAAAACTATCATAAAAGAAGTAAATAAAAGAGAGAAAATGGTAATAAAATAGAAATTATAATTATAAATTAAAAAAAAATTAACTTTAATTTAAATTAAAAATTATCATTCAAATTACTATCCTCATTAAAAAATTTAATAATTAAATTTATTTATTAAAAAATTATAAAAAAATAATTAAACAAATTAAAAAAATTAAAAAAATTAAAAAAAAGAGAAAAAAAAGAAAATGCCGAAGGGAATGGCATTTTCTCCTCCCCCCCTTCTTCTCTCCTTTTCCCTTTTCTCTTCTCCCTCTTCTCCCTTCTCCGGCGTCTCTCTAGCGGCACGACGGCACGGCGGTGAGTTGCCTCCTCTCTCTCCCTCTTCCTCTCTCTCCCTCTTTTTCGTTGGCCGCCAATGTTAGAGGGTCGGTAAAAAAATATAAAGAATAATTTTGAATTAAAAAAAATCTAATTTTAATTAAAATAAAAAATATCATTTCAACTTACTTTTCTCATTTAAAATTAAAATTTAAAAAAAAATATCAAAAAAAATAAATTTAAAAAATAAAAATTATCAGAAAGAAAGCCAAGGGATTGACTCACAGAGTGTGCCAGCTAAAAATTTTGCGTGCCATTCTGCCCTTTTAGCTATGAGTCAATTCATGAGGTCGACTCAAAAATATAAACCTATTTTTCTTACAAAATACACTTCCAAAAATATTGAAATTGCCTCCAATAGATTACACATCTTTTGTTCTTGCTCTTGAGGCTTCCGAATCAGGTCTAATAAAATTATAATTTTACCCCTGAAATATAATAAATCTTTTTTCAAGTCAAAATCATTAGTAATCCCCTCAAATACTTTGTAATCATCAAAATCAATTCAAAGAGTAACATTCGATATATTATTATTTACGTTATAATTTTTATAGTCCTTTTAGCATAACTTTTTCTCTCCTAATGTTCTGAGACACATTCGAGTATGTGTATCCATATGCACAAAGCATAATATCCGATCACTTGAAATTAAATAATATAAAATAGAATCAATATTTAATATTATTAAATAGAATAAAAATGTCAAACGTACAAAAAATAGTATAATAAAAATATAAAAAATACTAAATACAAATATAACAAAGACTAAGTCCCACAAGGACATCGCGGTGCCCGTGGTTGCTTGGACCTTCTCAGGAAGGTCTTCGCCGGCTGCTCCTGCTGTGATGGCTCCTCCCCATATCAGTGGAGGAGATCTGCTGATCATGCTGCTCAGGAATAACTGATGCTGTCGGATCATCTACGGACTGAGAGATTCATTCAACTCTCTCATCTGGATACACGGATGGACCTGAAAAGAAAGTATCATACTCATGTGGCCAATTGATACCCGGTGATGTCATCTGGGGGATCTAGGAAGAAGAAGGCGCTGTCATCTATGGATCAAAAGGCGGTGGCATCTGTGCAGCATCGAATGATGACATCTGCGGAATATGTGGTGATGACATATGTGAAACATATGGTGACGGCGTATAACTCATATCTGGTGCTGGAGCTGCTCCATACTAAGGCGCACAGCTATATGGATCAACACCAATCGCCACCAATATTCCGGAACTTGTTCTCTCTATCTCCGCAGTATCCGAATCCATTCGTCCTCATCAGTCGTAGATAAAGCACGATGAGCGTCCAACACGAGATCCGACATAGAATCAGTCTACAAAATAAAAATAAAACAGTCAGTATAGTGTAAAATATAAAACAAAAATATAACACAAATAACATAAAGTAATTTTCGTAATCTTACCAAAAGACGCACAGTAGAACTCTCGCCCTCGTATCCAGAAACTGCATACTGAGACTGTCCAATGACTCGCACCGTAATGCTAAAAAACCAAGCCATATAGTCATCGGTATATGAACGGCCTCTCAAAATAGGATCACCATGAACAATGTGATCTCGATGTGCATCTCAAATATCGATGTACTCTGCATGTCTGATACGCCACTCAATACGAGCTCTCCCTCGTCGATCAATATGATGAAGTCCTTGGCTGGTATCAAACTGCTCTGGGATGCCCTGAGTTTGACCAAACTGCCGCAGGACACGATCGGGAAGATGCCACTCTACCACATCAAAATAAATAAGTGGCACCCTAGCAGTCCATATGTCGTGTCCAACTGTACACATCTGCGGCAGTATAGCCAATATCTCATCTATATATGGCTCCCACAAAAATTGATATAGTTAAAATAAAAAAATTTAGTAAGTTAAAATTTTAATAGATTATGAATACTGTAAAATGATATTTGTAAAAAATTCAAAATTTACCCGTCTAGATGTATCAACTAATGTATCCAACTGGTACCTATAAACCCATGCCACTCTCATCGATACGTGATGAACGTTGAATGCAACGTTCCATCTATTTCACAATGTATTAATATTAAATAAATTTAAAATAATAAATTTAAAATAAAAAAAATAATATTTCGATACCTATATCCCAATGATCCGTCTAGTCTGAATGGAATATCAGGATCCTGCTGCTCTGATGGCATCTCGAGCAACTATCGTCGTAATGGACTGATAGTCGGCATACGCTCCCATACCCAAATCTGCAAATTTTAAAAATTAAATAGATGATATACCCAATGTAAAATATAATTAAATATTAAAAATAAAAAATTTTAATTCACATACCTGTAATAATACAAGATAACCACCAATCTCGCTCTGATCAGCATAAGAACCCCGACACATAGCTCTGTATAGGCAAGCTAGTACTGTACTACCCCAACTGAGTCGACGAGCGAAGTCTAAATCCTCTAATAATGGCAAAAATATCAACTTCATCTTATTCGATGAAGTATCAGGTAACAGGACACCACCTAACAACCGCAGCACCTGACCCCTAACATACTGCTGCACCATCTCCTCTGATGCATCATCCGCAATATGAAAATATCGATAACGATCATCCAAACACTCAATCTTGAGTCGGAATGATCGAAAAAATGTGCGTCGGGCTCAAACCCTAGCAATCGCAAGCACAAAGCCTGCCACTCCAGAATGGTAAGCGTGGGATCAACTCTGGTAACTGGATCTCCATCAATTGGTAGTCTAGTAAGGATGCTGACATCCTGTAAAGTGATGGTCGCCTCACCAAATGGAAGATGAAATGTGTGTGTCTCTGGACGCCATCTCTCAAGCAAAGCAGTAATAAGACCAACGTCCATCTGTATACGACCAATCCGATATACTCCATAAAATCCCAGATATCGTAAATAATCTAACACTCTATGTGAGATGTCTTCTGTCCTCCAGAAATCAGCATCGGATCGTCGTAGACGAAGGTGTCTGGGCTCCTGCAATAAAATATAATAATTAGATAACGTACATGACTTTCAAAATAAAAATTTAAATAGTAAATAGAATTGTAATGCTTACGCCGCCATCCAAAATAGTCTGTGATCGATGGTGCTCCTGCAATGTAAGAATACTGCTGTCTCGATGACCGGGATACCGCGGATCGTAAGCCATAATACGCTGTCTCAAACAATATTATCACAGATGTATTAAAAAATAAGATAATATATTTTAAAAGATAATATATTAAAAAAAAAGAGGGAGAGGAGGGGGCCGGGGCCCACCGCCGGGGATCTGTGGCCGGCGGCCAAGGAAAAGAGAGAGAGAGAGGAAGAGAGAGAGAGAGGAAGAGGGAGAGGAGGGGGCCGGGGCCCGCCGCCAGGATGCGGGGCCCGCCGTCGGGGCGCGCAGCCCACCGTCGGGGTTCTGTGGCCGACGGCCAAGGAAAAGGGAGAGAGACAGGAAGAGAGAGAGAGGAAGAGGGAGAGGAGGGAGCCGGGGCCCACCGTCGGGATGCGGAGCCTGCCGCCGGGGGTCTGTGGCCGGCAGCCAAGGAAAGGGAGAGAGAGAGGAAGAGAGAGAGGAAGAAGGAGAGGAGGGGGCCGGGGCTCACCGTCGGGACGCGGGGCCCACCGCCGGGGCCCACCGTCGGGACACGGGGCCCACCGCCGGGGATCTGTGGCCGGCGGCCAAGGAAAAGGGAGAGAGAGAGGAAGAGAGAGAGAGGAAGAGGGACAGGAGGGGGCCGGGGTCCGCTGCCGGGACGCGGGGCCTGCCGTCGGGGCGTGCGGCCCGCCGCCGGCCGTCTGTGGCCGGCGGCCAAGGAAAAGGGAGAGAGAGAAAAAGAGAAAGAGAAAGAGGAAGAGGGAGAGGATGGGGCCGGGGCCCGCCATCGGGACACGGGGCCCGCCGTCGGGGCGCGCGGCCCACCGCCGGCCGTCTGTGGCCGGCGGCCAAGGAAAAGGGAGAGAGAGAGGAAGAGAGAGAGGAAGAGGGAGAGAAGGGGGTCGGGGCCCGCCGTCGGGGCGCGCGGCCCGCCGTCGGGGTGCGCGGCCCGCCGTCGGGGCGCGCGGCCCGCCGTCGGCCGTCTGTGGCCGGCGGCCAAGGAAAAGGGAGAGAGAGAGGAAGAGAGAGAGAGAGGAAAAGGGAGAGGACGGGCCGAGGCCCACCGTCGGGATGCGAGGCCCACCGTCGAGGCGTGCGGCCTGCCGTCGGCTGTCTATGGCCGGCGGCCAAGGAAAAGGGAGAGAGACAGGAAGAGAGAGAGAGAGAGGAAGAGGGAGAGGAGGGAGCCACGGCCCACCGCCGGGGCGCACGGCCCGCCGCCGGCCGTCTGTGGCCGGTGGCCAAGGAAAAGGGAGAGAGAGAGGAAGAGAGAGAGAGGAAGAGGGAAAAGAGGGGGTCGGGGCCCGTCGTCGGGGCACGGGGCCCGCCGTCGGGGTGTGGGGCCCGCCACCGGGGCGCGCGGCCCACCGCCGGCACGCGACCCACCGCCGGCCAAAGAAAAATGGGAACAGAGAGAGAGGGGAAGAGGGAGAGAGAGAGAGGAAGAGGAGAGAGAGATGGCAGCTCACCACCGTCGAGAGCTCACCGTCGTGCCGTCGTGCCACCGAAGAGATGCCGGAGAAGAGGGAGAAGGGAGAAGGGAGAAGGGAGAAGAGGGAGAAGGAGAGAAGAAAGCGGGGGGAAGGGAGAAACGTCATTCTCCTTGGCGTTTTCTCCTTTTTTTTCAGTTTTTTTATTTTTTTTTAATTTTTTTAATTATTTTTTTGAGATTTTTTAATAAATAAATTTAATTAAATAATGAGGATAGTAATTTGAATGATAATTTTTAATTTAAATTTAAATTAATTTTTTTTTTAATTTATAATTATAATTTCTATTTTATTATCATTTTTTCTCTTTTATTTATTTTTTTATGATATTTTTTTAATTTATTTTAAAATTTTTATCATTTGAAATTATAATTTTAGTTTTCTTTCATTTTTATCTTGTTGGCATTCTATTACGTATTCTTTTCCTTTATTTAAAATATTTTTTAAATAATTATATTTAAATTAATTTAGTTATTTAAAATGATATTTTTTGTTTCAATTATAATTATAATTTTTATTTTTTAAAATTGAAAATTATAAATTTTGTTTTTCAATTAGAATTATAATTTTTATTTTTTTCAATTCTATTTTTTTCCTTTTTTTCTTTTTTAGGGTTTTTTTTTACAATATTTTTTCTTTTCTTGAGATAATTTTTTTAAAAAATAATTTGAAATGGATAACGTAATTTGAAATGATATTTTTTATTTGAATTAAAGTTAAAATTCTTTTTTTTTTTAAAGTTCAATTTACAAATTTTTTTTCCATAGTTTTCCTCATTTTTTCACTTTTTTATGCATTTATTTTTTTATCAAAATTCAATTCAAATTAAAAAAAATTTAATTCAAATTTATAATTATATAATTTTTTTATTTTTTACATTTCTTTCTATTTTTATGAAATTTTTTTAGGCTATTTTTTTATTTTTTTGAATATTTTTTAAATAAATTAATTTGAATTTGAGAAAGTAATTTGAAATGATATTTTTATTTCAATTAATTTTAAAATTTTTATTTCTTTTAAATTTCAAATTATAATTCTTATTTTTTTCGATTTTTTTAAAATTTTGATTTTTTAATGGCACTTTTTATTTTTTTAATTTTTTTTTAATTTTTTTGGGAAGAATTTGAAATGATGTTTTTCAATTAAATTTAAAATTTTTATTTCTTTCACATTTCTTTCTCTTTTTTTCTTTTTCTATGATATTTTTAATTTTTAATTTTTTAAGAATTTTTTAGACATTTTTTAAAAAAAAATAATTCAAAAAAAATCATCTAAAATTATTTTTTTATTTGAATTATAAATTCAAATTTTTATATTTAAAATTTTAATCAAAATTAAAATTTTAATTTATTTATTAATTTAAAATTTTAAAAATTATTTTTTTCCATTCTTTTTCGATTTTTTTCTTTCTTTTTGGTGGGAAAAATAGAAAACACCATTTTGAATGGTATTTTTAAAAACGTCATTCAAAATGACATTTTTAAAATCACTATTTAAAATGGTATTTTTAAAAATACCATTTTAAATAGCATTTTTTTTTCGGACAATGCCATCATGGAAAAAAAGGGGTGACGTGGCAAGGAGAAAATGCCATTCAAAATCGTATTTTCTCCTTTTGCATTACTTTGATAAAAAAGTTAGATTTTGAATTATTTATGTAAATAATTTTTTTTTTATATTATTTAGGAAAAGAGCTCTAAATTGAACTACTATCCCTATCCCTTTATCCAAGTTCTGCAGCAAAACTGGACCATAAAGAAACAACATGGCAGTTCGCAAACATTAAAAATAAAGATTTGGATCACTGCACTCATTTGCAGTAACTCAATACTAAGGAGACAGACGAGTTGAAAAGTCAAAACTGAATAAAGAAGAATGATCAGAATGGAGCACAGCTACAGTAGTTAATATAACATTTTATCTCAGGCTCCTTAGTAAAATTGTGGATAAAATATGACATTTTATCTATGTCATGCCTCCGACCCGAAATATGGATCAGGATACCCATGAAAAACTCTCTCTATAAACACACAAGACATCTCATCACGATATCAATATATCACAGCAGAATAGAATTCAAATAATTTATGTTCAATTTTATTTCAAATAACTAAATCAAATGTTTACAAAATAAAATTCTATGATCTTGAATCAAATCTCAAATTATCCTAATCTAAAACAAAATGTCAAAGTCTTTCTCTAATTTGCTCTCCCATATCGAATCTTCGAATCAAGCTAGATCTCTAAATCTGTAAAAACAGTAAAATAGAATAATATGCTAGACAGTCTAATAAGCAATGATTACTTTGGCTAGATAATTCATGTGATCATATGAGTTATAATTATCAAAACATAATTTTTCAATAATCAATGCATAAACATAATCAAATTCATTTTCGAAATATGAATTCGATAGTATCAGTATCTTTCAAACTTTCATATACATAATCATATATCTAATTTCAAAATTGATCATATTCAAAATCCGATTCAAAACAATTTTCACTTAACTCATTAGCCTTTAACCATGACCACACTTATACCCTATGGCTGATTCAAAAAACTATACTTATACCCTATGGTCGGATCAAAATACTACACTTATATCCTATGGTGGAGTCGAAATACCATACTTATACCCTATGATCGGACTGAAATACCACACTTATATCTTATGGTCGAACCGAAAACAAAATCATGAGCTCAAAATATCAATGCATAACCCCCAGTTGGCAAGATTTAGAAACATAGCCAGACTGAGAGTTCAAAATCGATTTATATCAAAATTTTTTTCACATATTCATAATCAAATCAAAATATACACTTATAATTTCAAATCAGTAAACAGTTACGACAGTTCTACATTAATTTTCAATCAAAACATATTTTCATGAGATCAATAAATCACATATAAATTAATTAATAAGTTTAATTTATATTTAAAATAATATTATATAAATGAAAGATTTATAGAAGTTGGATCATTACTTATCTCACACATACTTTAACGAATCCACACAATTTCAGAAATTTTTCTTTCAAAAGCTAAATCTAAAATCATATTTTTATCAGACTTTAATCATTATTTTCAGAATAAAAATTTTAAATCCTCACAGGGCTAGATGGCTATGTGGTAGCACCCGACTTTCAGTCAGTCTAATCTAGGACATCAAATCGATTCATTACAAATCAAGGGTCAACAAAGAATATTACAATGCAATCGATGATGAAATCTTATGATGCTCAGTGCGATAAAGATGAAAATCGATAAGCCATCCGATAATCAATGATTAAGATTCCTTCATTAGGATCTATCAAGACTAGAGGGTCTTTCTAAGGTCCAAAAAATTCTAGAAGAGATGCATCTTTAAAGAGAGAAATTTTTAAAGAGAGAAAATGATATTTTTCTAGGACGAGAAAGTAGAGAGAGAAATTGAAGAGAGAAACTCGAACTTTCTAGAGAGAAATAGTAGAAGTCTAGAGAGAGATGAGAGAGAATCACTCTCCTTTTTTTTCCTTTTTTTTTCTTTTCCTTCTTTCTTCTTTTTTTTCTTTCTTTTCTTTTCCTTCCTCTTTTCTTCTCCTCTTGGTTCAGTAGAATGGGGGACTGTGTTCCCCTTCATCTCCTCCTAGATTCCCATGGAAATCTCGTCCGAAACGGGCGAGAGGGGGTTCAACCCAGGGCGGCGCAACCATGACTCTCCGATCGGAGCTCGCTGGCAATGGATGGTGCTAAATGGTGCTGGGAAAGCCCAAGCACATGGACAGCTGAAATAGGGGTTTCAGAATCTAATTTTCTTCTCCAAAAATCAGTAGATAAAACTCCAAAATATCTGGCTAAATTCTAAGAAGAAATTAAAGAAAGGGTTCTTTGATAGATTACCTTACTTTTGGTGATGTTTTGGGCCACGAAATTCATCGTCACAAGGATTCCAAACTGAGAACAGAAAAAGTGAAAAAAAATAGGGAGTGGAAGAGGAGTTTTCCGACGATGAACGGTGATCGAAGCAGTGGAGGTTCGAAGGGAGGCTTGTCCTCCTTTTAAAGTGGGGGAAGAGTCCGAGTTCTCCCCGACTTCCAATTTGAGTCGGGAATCCATAAGGAACAGACTCCCGCTGGGAGTCCAGTTCTTTCCAACCAGCACGTGTTGATCTTTTTTTCTTTTTCCACTGCTTTAAAATTTTTGCAGTGGGTTCAATCTAGATTGGGGTATTACAATTTCAACCTGTTTAGCAGGGCCGTTAAATAAGTAAAGTATGTGCATTTCAATTAAGCCCAATGGGCAGTCCTTACTCTATCTCCAGATCCAGTCGTCAGAGTGGTCAGCAACAAAAGCTGTCATCCAGTCTGCTGCAGTATTAGCCTCTCGATAAACATGCTGGACTCTGACTGCAGCAGCATGATAAAGAGAGGTCTAGACATCTTAGATAAGAGAATGCCGTTCGGACTGCCTAGCATCCTCCTGAAGCCAAGTAATAATAGTGGTAGAATCACCTTCAAGGAAGATTCGCTCCGCATGAAGATGCTGTCTGGCAACATTGACCCCCGCTCAGTATAAAGCTCTGCATCGAAAATAAAAGACTCAAAGAGATGAGAGTCATTAACTGCTAAATGTCTATCATCAGACCTATGAATAACAAAATTAGTTCTGCTTCTTCCATCGAAGTACTAATTTTAATAAACTTCGGAAGAGAAAGCTCTCAAGAGATAGAAAAAATCCTATGGGCATGCCTCAGTCTCTTTAGCAAAGGAAGCCGGATCCTTCTTTCGCACGGAAGATACAACACACTGCTCGGTGGCTGCTTCCTTTCGCTGGCTCTCAAGAGTGACTTTTTATTTATTTATTGGGTGGAGGCTCTCAAGGGTGTTTACACGGAAAGGAACATGGAATGGCGCCGTCACGACAAATCATACTTTCACTTTATTCGACGTCCAACTATACAGTGGGATGGTTTTACTGCTTGATGGCTCTCACGGTTATTTAAACGGAAAGGAACATGGAATGGCGTCCCAACAAATCATACATGACTTGCAGATACCGGAGAACCAGATCCCTTTCATCTTCATGGAACTATATAGTGAGATGGGTACTCCTTGCAGTTAGATATACATCTACCGTCACTGAACTTGCCCTCCATCAACAATTATTGCTAGATCAAAAGAAGAACAAGTGCCTTCCCTGCCACTGCTTCGGTAGCTCTCTCTGCCTCTCTCTGTCCGGCCGGCAAGAGGAATAAGGAAGGTAGAAATCATGGACGAAAGCCAAATCACCAGCCCTGACAAAAATGACGCATGGATCATAAAGATTGAGAAGAAAAAATACGCCGCCAAGACATTTGGGGTGGAGCAGATGTGGAAATCACACAAAATATTCAAGGTCCCCGAAAGAATCCAGCGAGAAAGCCCCGAGCATTACCAGCCGAAGGTGGTCGCCATCAGCCCCTACCACGGGCAATTCCAAGCTGTTGTTCAAGGACGAAAACAAGTGGGCAACCGTGGTTTTCTTCATCTTCTGTTATTTATTATTCGACCTCAAAAAATGGCTACATGATATGAGTTTTGAGGGAAGAAAAGTGTCACACCTCCGATCCGAGATTGTGAATCGAGGATCGCGGCAACCGCCGTATACTTATGAAGAACTCTCTCCATAAGCATGCAAGGCATTTCATCACGATATCAATGCATCACAGCGAAATAAATTCAAATATTTATTATTCAACTCTAATTCAAGTAATTAAAATAAATATCTTACATCCAATAAAATTTTTTGCTAAAAATAAAACAATAGGTTTAGGTTCAATGAAGTTGACATTGCTAAATCTCGCCTCTAAAAGCTCTGTCCCAATATTTCTTCCCACGCTCAAAATTAATTATCTGAATCTGAAAAATAGAAAGAAAAGTAATGAGCTAGACAGCCCAGTAAGTAACAAGTATCTCTACCAGATATTTCAGATATTATATAATTTTCAAGAATAATGCTGCAAATAAACATAAAAATATATTTCATGCTGATTTAATACAAATCAAATATTTTCAAATATTCACATATAATATAATCATAAATCCGATTCGATTCAAAATACTCGTAACTCAATAGCCTTGACTATGACCAACGTTTAACCCCCATTGGCGGGGTCCATAGAATACCAGCGCACAATCCCCACTGGCAGGGTCCACAAATACCAGCGCACAACCCCCACTGGCAAGGTCCACAAACACCAGCGCACAATCCCCACTGGTAGGGTCCACTGAGTACCAACGTATAATCTCCATTGGCGGGGCCCACTGAAACATAGTTAGGCTAAGAGCATAAATTCGATCTGTATCAAAACACTTTATATCATAAATATTTCACTGAACATGTGCATAAATCGACATACCAAAATATTTCAAAAGCACTTTTCTTTCAAAACATAATTTCATAAATCATGCATAATTTCAGACAATAATTATTTATTTTCAGAATAAATATGGAATATCTCGAGAAGATGATTCATTACTTACCTTTCACGAAGCACTGAATGAACGGATCGACTAACTTCTAGGAGATTCTTCCGTGCCTATTATCCAAAATTATATTTTTACATTAATTTTAATTCAAAATTAAATTTAACAAATCCCAAAATCAAAACCTCACTTAAAATCAGACTCTTCCCTAAACTCGATCAAAATCATCAGATGAAGCCTTCCACTACGCTAATCCTAGAGGAAATAACTTTAGAGAGAGAGAATCCATCAAGAGAGAGAAATATCCTAGAGAGAGAAAATTTTAGAGAGAGAAAGTCCAATTCCAGAGAGAGAAGTCAGGGTTCAGACTGAAAGAAGAGAGAGAAACTCTCTCTCTCATCATTTTCTTTTATTTTATTTTATTTTATTATTTCTTTATTTATTTATTTATTTATTTGTTCATATATATATATATATAAATATATATATATATATATATTATTATTATTATTATTATTATTTTCTTTTCTTTTCTTTTTCTCTTTTTTTTTCTTCTTTTTCTTCTTTTTCTTTTCTTTTCTTTTCTTCTTTTTCTTCTTTTCTTTTTTTTTTCTTTTCTTTTCTTTTTTTCTTCTTCTTCTTCTTGGCTCTTCCCGCGCCGGAACAGGGGACGGTGTCCCCTCCTTTTGCCGGGCCGTTCAGGCCACGGCCGCCGCGGCGGAGGCCGACGGCAGACGGGGCCACTCCCCCGGTCACGAAGGAGCGTGGCCGGCGGTCGATTACGATCGCCGGCGCCGGAAAATTCAAGGAAAAAGAGGTCCAAAAACAGAGTCTTTTTTCCGACCGAAAATCGGCGACGCTCGTCGCCGGCAGCCGCACACAAGGCATGGGAGGAAGAGGAAGGAAGGGAGGAAAAGGAGGAAGGCTTACCTTGACCTCCGGTGACTTCGTCGGAGAGCAGTCACGGCGAAGACAAAGCGGTGTCCGTGGCTCTAATTCGAGAAAATCGGAGAGAAAGAGAGAGGGAGGAGGCCGATGTTCGGTCTCAAGGGGGAGGGGGTCTTCTTATAGGGAACTCTAGGACTCCGAGGGTTCCTAGGAGTCCTGATTTTGCCCGGTCTCGCCGGAGAAGAAGACTCCTATCGGGAGTCTTCTTCCCGATTTTTGATTCCCCTATTTTTTTTTTTTTTTTTTGGGGCTAGGTCTACTGGGATGAGCTTTGTTTGGGCTGGGTTTTTTTTTTTTTTGGGCTATAACATTCTTCACCCCTAAAAAGAAATTTCGTCCTCGAAATTTTTCATACCTGTCACCAGTGTGTTGGAAGCCTGTGCATTTTGTTGAGTAAGCGCATACATTCTTCCCTGATTTTTAGGAATCTGTCCACCACCCTTATGTTGTCCTTCATAAGTTCTTTGGCCAACTTGATTTTCAGTATTTAGCGGGCAGCTAGAAATTTTATGATCCTTTTGATCACATTTGAAGCAAACACTTGTATTTCAATAGCAATCCTTGTCTGCATGATTTTTGCCACATCTGGAGCACGGCTCACCATCAATCTGTTGAGTCTTATTGTCTACTGCTCCCTTAGCTGATCTTTTGATGTTTTTATTATTCTGCCCTTGTGTATCATTTGATTTTGCTCGCTTTCTTTGCCTTCTTTCCCTCTCCATGCGTTCTTCATTGACTTCCCTTTCAATTATCAGTGCTTTGTTTACCACATCTGCATAAGTTATCAATTCATATGGAACCACTTGTTTTCGAATCTCAGTTCTCAGTCCCATCTCAAACTTGTGAACACGTTCTTGCTCATTATCCACTAATCTCGGAGCAAATTTTGCTAACTCTGTAAATTTTGCTTCATATTCAGTCACACTCATACCCTTTTGCTTCAAATAAATAAACTCATGCTCTTTCTGGATCCTTATACTCCGAGGAAAATACTGATCATAGAATGCAATTCGAAATCTTTCCCAGGTAAGTATTTCGCCGTCTTGTTCATGCTTGAGCTGTAGTTGCTGACACCAGTTGTATGCTTCTCCTTGTAGTAAATAAGCTGCATATCGAATCTTTTCTTCATCAAGACACTCTTGGACAGCGAAAG
The DNA here is from genome assembly GCF_000442705.2 of Elaeis guineensis. Taxonomy (NCBI): domain Eukaryota; kingdom Viridiplantae; phylum Streptophyta; class Magnoliopsida; order Arecales; family Arecaceae; genus Elaeis; species Elaeis guineensis. The sequence goes on along the minus strand of NC_026007.2, from coordinate 39,347,657 downwards.
CCTTCTCCATCTCCATTATCCAGTTATCAACTTTCAAAGGTTCAGTAGTCCCCTTGAAAGCTGGAGGGGCAAGCTTTTTAAATTCTGAAATGTTGTTCCGTTGTACTGGTTGCTCTCCATGTTGTGGTGGTGGATGCTGATGTTGTTGTGTATCTCGTTGTATCTGCTGTTGTTCAAATATTTGCTGTTGTATTTGTTGTTGCGCTTGTACCATCCTGATTAGAGTCTGCATTAACTGAGCCATATCTGGTTCCTGACGTGCTCTCGAAGCACTCCCATTAGGATCTACGACTCTCTCCTCCTGAGGGGTGCCACTGGTCAGATGGGGAGTGCTACCATCCTATGGTTGTGATGTCTCTCTTGCAATTCCTTGAGTAGTTCTTGTCATTCTACGGGGAGGCATGGTAACATCCAATAAATTTTTTTGCTAAAAATAAAACAATAGGTCTAGGTTCAATGAAGTTGACAATGCTAAATCTCGCCTCTAAAAGCTCTGTCCCGACATTTCTTCCCACGCTCGAAATTAATTATCTGAATCTGAAAAATAGAAAGAAAAGTAATGAGCTAGACAGCCCAGTAAATAACAAGTATCTCTACCAGATATTTTAGATATTATATAATTTTCAAGAATAATGCTGCAAATAAACATAAAAATATATTTCATGCTGATTTAATACAAATCAAATATTTTCAAATATTCACATATAATATAATCATAAATCCGATTCGATTCAAAACACTCGTAACTCAACAGCCTTAACTATGACCAACGTTTAACCCCCATTGGCGGGGTCCACAGAATACCAGCGCACAACCCCCACTGGCAGGGTCCACAAATACCAGCGCACAACCCCCACTGGCAGGGTCCACAAACACAGCGCACAACCCCCACTGGCAGGGTCCACTGAGTACCAACGTATAATCCCCATTGGCGGGGCCCACTGAAACATAGTTAGGCTGAGAACATAAATCCGATCTGTATCAAAATACTTTATATCATAAATATTTCACTGAACATGTGCATAAATCGACATACCAAAATATTTCAAAAGCACTTTTCTTTCAAAACATAATTTCATAAATCATGCATAATTTCAGATAATAATTATTTATTTTCAGAATAAATATGGAATATCTCGAGAAGATGATTCATTACTTACCTTTCACGAAGCACTGAATGAACAGATCGACTAACTTCTAGGAGATTCTTCCGTGCCTATTATCCAAAATTATATTTTTACATTAATTTTAATTCAAAATTAAATTTAACAAATCCCAAAATCAAAACCTCACTTAAAATCAGACTCTTCCCTAAACTCGATCAAAATCATCAGATGAAGCCTTCCACTATGCTAATCCTAGAGGAAATAACTTTAGAGAGAGAGAAATCCATCAAGAGAGAGAAATATCTTAGAGAGAGAAAATTCTAGAGAGAGAAAGTAGAGAGAGAAAGTCCAATTCCAGAGAGAGAAGTCAGGGTTCAGACTGAAAGAAGAGAGAGAAACTCTCTCTCTCTCATCATTTTCTTTTATTTTATTTTATTTTATTATTTATTTATTTATTTATTTATTTATTTATTTGTTCATATATATATATATAAATATATATATATATATATATTTTTATTATTATTATTATTATTTTCTTTTCTTTTCTTTTCTTTTCTTTTCTTTTTCTCTTTTTTTTTTCTTCTTTTTCTTCTTTTTCTTTTCTTTTCTTTTCTTCTTTTTCTTCTTTTCTTTTCTTTTTCTTTTCTTTTCTTTTTTTCTTCTTCTTCTTCTTCTTGGCTCTTCCCGCACCGGAACAGGGGACGGTGTCCCCTCCTTTTGGCGGGCCGTTCAGGCCACGGCCACCGCGGCGGAGCCGGCGGCAGACGGGGGCCACTCCCCCGGTCACGAAGGAGCGTGGCCGGCGGTCGATTACGATCGCCGGCGCTGGAAAATTCAAGGAAAAAGAGGTCCAAAAACAGAGTCTTTTTTCCGACCGAAAATCGGCGACGCTCGTCGCCGGCAGCCGCGCACAAGGCATGGGAGGAAGAGGAAGGAAGGGAGGAAAAGGAGGAAGGCTTACCTTGACCTCCGGTGACTTCGTCGGAGAGCAGTCACGGCGAAGACAAAGCGGTGTCCGCGGCTCTAATTCGAGAAAATCGGAGAGAAAGAGAGAGGGAGGAGGCCGATGTTCGGTCTCAAGGGGGAGGGGGTCTTCTTATAGGGAACTCTAGGACTCCGAGGGTTCCTAGGAGTCCTGATTTTGCCCGGTCTCGCCGGAGAAGAAGACTCCTATCGGGAGTCTTCTTCCCGATTTTTGATTCCCCTATTTTTTTTTTTTTTTTTGGGGGCTAGGTCTACTGGGATGAGCTTTGTTTGGGCTGGGTTTTTTTTTTTTTGGGCTATAACATTCTTCACCCCTAAAAAAAAATTTCGTCCTCGAAATTTTTCATACCTGTCACCAGTGTGTTGGAAGCCTGTGCATTTTGTTGAGTAAGCGCATACATTCTTCCCTGATTTTTAGGAATCTGTCCACCACCCTTATGTTGTCCTTCATAAGTTCTTTGGCCAACTTGATTTTCAGTATTTAGCGGGCAGCTAGAAATTTTATGATCCTTTTGATCACATTTGAAGCAAACACTTGTATTTCAATAGCAATCCTTGTCTGCATGATTTTTGCCACATCTGGAGCACGGCTCACCATCAATCTGTTGAGTCTTATTGTCTACTGCTCCCTTAGCTGATCTTTTGATGTTTTTATTATTCTGCCCTTGTGTATCATTTGATTTTGCTCGCTTTCTTTGCCTTCTTTCCCTCTCCATGCGTTCTTCATTGACTTCCCTTTCAATTATCAGTGCTTTGTTTACCACATCTGCATAAGTTATCAATTCATATGGAACCACTTGTTTTCGAATCTCAGTTCTCAGTCCCATCTCAAACTTGTGAACACATTCTTGCTCATTATCCACTAATCTCGGAGCAAATTTTGCTAACTCTGTAAATTTTGCTTCATATTCAGTCACACTCATACCCTTTTGCTTCAAATAAATAAACTCATGCTCTTTCTGGATCCTTATACTCCGAGGAAAATACTGATCATAGAATGCAATTCGAAATCTTTCCCAGGTAAGTATTTCGCCGTCTTGTTCATGCTTGAGCTGTAGTTGCTGACACCAGTTGTATGCTTCTCCTTGTAGTAAATAAGCTGCATATCGAATCTTTTCTTCATCAAGACACTCTTGGACAGCGAAAGCCTTCTCCATCTCCATTATCCAGTTATCAACTTTCAAAGGTTCAGTAGTCCCCTTGAAAGCTGGAGGGGCAAGCTTTTTAAATTCTGAAATGTTGTTCCGTTGTACTGGTTGCTCTCCATGTTGTGGTGGTGGATGCTGATGTTGTTGTGTATCTCGTTGTATCTGCTGTTGTTCAAATATTTGCTGTTGTATTTGTTGTTGCGCTTGTACCATCCTGATTAGAGTCTGCATTAACTGAGCCATATCTGGTTCCTGACGTGCTCTCGAAGCACTCCCATTAGGATCTACGACTCTCTCCTCCTGAGGGGTGCCACTGGTCAGATGGGGAGTGCTACCATCCTATGGTTGTGATGTCTCTCTTGCAATTCTTTGAGTAGTTCTTGTCATTCTACGGGGAGGCATGGTAACATCCAATAAATTTTTTTGCTAAAAATAAAACAATAGGTCTAGGTTCAATGAAGTTGACAATGCTAAATCTCGCCTCTAAAAGCTCTGTCCCGATATTTCTTCCCACGCTCGAAATTAATTATCTGAATCTGAAAAATAGAAAGAAAAGTAATGAGCTAGACAGCCCAGTAAGTAACAAGTATCTCTACCAGATATTTTAGATATTATATAATTTTCAAGAATAATGCTGCAAATAAACATAAAAATATATTTCATACTGATTTAATACAAATCAAATATTTTCAAATATTCACATATAATATAATCATAAATCCGATTCGATTCAAAACACTCGTAACTCAACAGCCTTAACTATGACCAACGTTTAACCCCCATTGGCGGGGTCCACAGAATACCAGCGCACAACCCCCACTGGCAGGGTCCACAAATACCAGCGCACAACCCCCACTGGCAGGGTCCACAAACACAGCGCACAACCCCCACTGGCAGGGTCCACTGAGTACCAACGTATAATCCCCATTGGCGGGGCCCACTGAAACATAGTTAGGCTGAGAACATAAATCCGATCTGTATCAAAATACTTTATATCATAAATATTTCACTGAACATGTGCATAAATCGACATACCAAAATATTTCAAAAGCACTTTTCTTTCAAAACATAATTTCATAAATCATGCATAATTTCAGATAATAATTATTTATTTTCAGAATAAATATGGAATATCTCGAGAAGATGATTCATTACTTACCTTTCACGAAGCACTGAATGAACAGATCGACTAACTTCTAGGAGATTCTTCCGTGCCTATTATCCAAAATTATATTTTTATATTAATTTTAATTCAAAATTAAATTTAACAAATCCCAAAATCAAAACCTCACTTAAAATCAGACTCTTCCCTAAACTCGATCAAAATCATCAGATGAAGCCTTCCACTATGCTAATCCTAGAGGAAATAACTTTAGAGAGAGAGAAATCCATCAAGAGAGAGAAATATCTTAGAGAGAGAAAATTCTAGAGAGAGAAAGTAGAGAGAGAAAGTCCAATTCCAGAGAGAGAAGTCAGGGTTCAGACTGAAAGAAGAGAGAGAAACTCTCTCTCTCTCATCATTTTCTTTTATTTTATTTTATTTTATTATTTATTTATTTATTTATTTATTTATTTATTTGTTCATATATATATATATAAATATATATATATATTTTATTTTTATTATTATTATTATTATTTTCTTTTCTTTTCTTTTCTTTTCTTTTTCTCTTTTTTTTTCTTCTTTTTCTTCTTTTTCTTTTCTTTTCTTTTCTTCTTTTTCTTCTTTTCTTTTCTTTTTCTTTTCTTTTCTTTTTTTCTTCTTCTTCTTCTTCTTGGCTCTTCCCGCACCGGAACAGGGGACGGTGTCCCCTCCTTTTGGCGGGCCGTTCAGGCCACGGCCACCGCGGCGGAGGCCGGCGGCAGACGGGGGCCACTCCCCCGGTCACGAAGGAGCGTGGCCGGCGGTCGATTACGATCGCCGGCGCCGGAAAATTCAAGGAAAAAGAGGTCCAAAAACAGAGTCTTTTTTCCGATCGAAAATCGGCGACGCTCGTCGCCGGCAGCCGCGCACAAGGCATGGGAGGAAGAGGAAGGAAGGGAGGAAAAGGAGGAAGGCTTACCTTGACCTCCGGTGACTTCGTCGGAGAGCAGTCACGGCGAAGACAAAGCGGTGTCCGCGGCTCTAATTCGAGAAAATCGGAGAGAAAGAGAGAGGGAGGAGGCCGATGTTCGGTCTCAAGGGGAGGGGGTCTTCTTATAGGGAACTCTAGGACTCCGAGGGTTCCTAGGAGTCCTGATTTTGCCCGGTCTCGCCGGAGAAGAAGACTCCTATCGGGAGTCTTCTTCCCCAGTTTTTGATTCCCCTGTTTTTTTTTTTTTTTTTTTTTTTGGACTAGGTTTGCTGGGCTGGGCTTTGTTTGGGCTGGGTTTTTTTTTTTTTTGGGCTATAACAAAGAGGCTCGCAGGTACTACTCAGAAGACGTGTCCATGGACAGCCAAAGCTTTTTGGAGATGTTACCGCTCGATAGCTTCTTCATTTTTTATGCTTTCTATTTGCTTGCTTACCCGTTCACCGACGAGGAATGGCCGTTAGAACAAATCATGCTCGACTTGCTGATGCTCGAGAACCAGATTCCTTTCTTCGTCTTATTGCAACTATACCATGGGATCAATGAACACGCTGACGTCGCTGGGACTTCCATTGACACTTTCGTTACTTTTGCCACCGCTACCTTTCGTCGTCGCTTTTTGTTGGGGAATCGGCATCTCTCTATCCACGAGGAAGTCTTTCATTTGTTGGACCTGTTTCGCTTGTCTCTGTATCCTGCTGAGCATCCAGAAGCACAGCAGGATCCAAACAAGGTCAGAGACATCAGTGAAATTCCAATGTAGGTGCCTAGAGCGACAGAGCTCCAGAATCGATCTGCTGTGGAGTTCAAGATGAATGCCGGGCACAGCTTCCTAGATATAAAATTCCACAACGGGGTGATGAAGATCCCGTGCTTGAAAATCAATGATGACATCAATACATTCCTCAGTAATCCCATCGCCTTTGAGCAATGTTGCCCAGAAATCGAACCTTGCGTCACATCCTATGCATTCATGGACTGCCTCATAAACACAGAAAATGATGTGAATCTGCTTGAAAGCAGTAGGATTCTGCTGATCAGGCTACCCAGGGATCCGGCCTATTTCTTCAGTAGATTGAGTCTAATGGCCGAAGTTCGTAAGTCGACATATTTGGATGACGTACTTTTTGACGCTAATAAATATTACAACAGCAAATGGAACAAGTGGAAGAGGATGTTTGCTGATTTAAAGCTCAATTATTGCGGCAGTCCATGGTTGGCCATGTCGGTGGTGGCCGCTGCTCTCCTCCTCTTTCTCGGCTTCATACAGGCCTACTATTCTGCCCTTAGCTATTATCATATGTGATGGCTTCAGTGATCTCTTGCCATAAACTGAGTGCCTCTTAAATTCTTTGATGCTTGATGATTCTTTCTTTTGTTTTGATGGATTTTGTTGTTGAAATATAAACCAGATTTTTATAATAATTAATCATGGGTAAATACAAGTTCATGAAGTTCTAAAGCCTTGTTTGTCTCTTCGCCTTTCACATTCATACATGTATGGGAGTTTAGTCATGAAAATGAGAATTGTTGAGTATAAAATATCCCCAACCGAAGTTTGTAAAAGACCGACCCTTCCAGAGCTTTTCCGACTTCCGACCTTGTGTGGCGTCTTTCTGAACTCTCTCGATCGTCCGAGCTTTCATAATGCCATCCGGGCTTCTCCGACAATGAGCTCCTCCATTCATCTACCGGACTGCTCCAAACACTTTCTGAGCTTCACTATCAGCCAATTTTCTACAGTGATCGACTATTCTCCGAATTTCTTTCAGACTTCTTCCGGCCACGAACGACTCTACTCCGAACTTCTTTCGAACTTCGTCAATGTCCGAGCTTCTCCGACAGCAGGATTTCTATAGTAACCAGATTTCATTCAAGTTTCTACGACGGTCGACCACCTTCCGAATTCCATCCGAGCTCCTACGAGAATCAGATTTCAGCCGAACTCCTATAGTGGATGGATCCCAGACGAATTTCGACAACAGAAGGGCTCCACCAGCCGGATCTCTACTCCAAACTTCTACTGCAAGCAATCTACTCTGAACTTCTACTGCAAGCGATCTATTTCGAATTTCTATTGCGGACTTCAGCCGAACTTCTTCAATAAGCAGTCCCCGTCCGAGCTTCTACGGCAGATGACTCCCGTCTGTAGCATCAGCGCTCTAGGCACCCAACAACAGTGGACTCGTCAGCAACCTCGAAAACATCCGAGCCTCTCTTAGATTGCAGAGACAGAGAGCCATTTCGCTCCTTCAGACGTCCCAGCCGAACTTCAGCCGTCAGGTCCGAACTCTCTGGCAAGTCACGACAATGGCCACTACCCTACTCCACTCTCTGTAACGGATTCTATGTGGCTCCACCGCTCTCTGACAAGTCGCGACAACGAACACCACTCCACTCTCCATAACAAACTCCATATGACCTTGAACGGTCCCCTGACGCCACTACTCTTCGTAACAAACTCCGCGTAGCCCTGAACAGCCCACTACCAGGCGGTTACAGACGTCGCTGTCAATCAGTTACACTTTCCGTCTATAAAAAGAAACCCCCGGATACGTTCTTCTCTAAGCTCTAAACTCTGTCAAAATCTCATTTGAATGCTCCATTTCTATTGAAGCAGAGTACTGACTTGAACGTCGGAAAATCTTGCCGGAGCACCTCCAACTTCGATTTAGACTTTCCTTGCAGGTCTCGATGACGGTCGCGATCATCTCAACTCCAGCTTCTCCGACGTCGACAGAATTCTACACCAACAGAAATTAAATCAAAGGTTTATTTCATGAATATAAAGTGCCTCTAGAAGTATCTTTGGAGTACTCTAAATTAATATATTATTCTTCCATACAGTAGTGAATCACCAAGTTTGTTGTTCTTTTGGTTAAATGTAGCTAGAGAAAGAGGGAGAAACGAGTATATGACAAATTTACATGAACTCATCAAAAAGTTTTATACACCAATCACAGGATTACAAGGTGACTTTATCCGATTACCCACAATAAGATCCGATCTATGAACTTTCACAGGATATTGCTCTTACACATGAAGTAGGTTAATAAATATGATGGTACATGATACGCCTACGAAGAACATCCACTGCTTTTATTTTGAGCCTGAACATCTGATATCTGTAGTCGCAGAAAATTTAAGCCCTGATTATTTCTTCAACCAGTGTCGTAAAGAGTCTTAAGGGCCCATTACTAAATTTCCTGTGCTTGCATAATGGATGTCAGATGAACGATCTATAGGTGCAGTCTTGAATGTAAAGCCTTCATCTTTGCCTTCTCTAGAGCCATAGATGATGCAACTGCTTAAATTTCCATGCAGAGTTGATAATGGGTTTCCTTGAATTAGCACATTACTACATTCTGAGCTAATAGATTGGTTTTGATGGCTCTGGATTGGCTCTCTTAATGAAGATCGATGCGGTGCAGTTGTTGCATTGCTGTGATTCCGACTGATCCCAACACCAAGGTCAAGACTGACTGTGTTGCTCCCCTCTGGTTGAGTGTACTGCTGGGAGATAACCATCGTGTCACAATTCTTCCGAAAACCACTGAAAGCTGCTGACATGCAAGTTGTTATATTGTTGGAAACATCTGCAACCATCGGCATGGATGTATCATGGTTGACAGTCTTTCCAGCAGGTACATCATGGTTATGCTTGCCTTCATATGTGGTTATCACAGCTTTTGGATCATGCGACGCCCTCTCCACATGTTTCCTGACAGGGCACCCAGCATTTGTGCACTTGTAGTAACTTCTGAAATTCACACAGGAAAATATCATATAACCCTAATAAACATTCAGGATGCTGTGATCAAGAACAGGTTAGAAATATCATTGGTCTCTGCAAAAAAACAAGCCTAAGATTTTGTATTTGCTAGCAACATGATGTAAGAACGAACAAACATGTTTTGCTCTGACACGAAATTCTGCATGTTTTAATGTCATTTGCATGTCCTCGTTAATTATATCAAAATTTTGTAATATAATATCTAAAAAAAGAGGAAATCTGGTCATGGAATGCATTCATGAATGCACAACTTGTCCATATACAGGTTAGCCACAAGCGTAATCTAAGTCATCCAATTTGGTATTGGAAGAAGTATGTTTTAATATTAGTTTCAAAAAAGCACTCTCTCTCTCTCTCTCTCTCTCTCACACACACACAAGTAGCACGTATAAATTTTGATAATTGCCAGCCCTATGAACCATATGACATGAATTGCATGCAAGGCCATCCAGTCCATATGCAGGCTGGTTAGCCAAATGGTCCACCACTTTTGGGCTAAGCTGCATCCAATAGATGGAGAACAGGTCAGGCACAGATAAGGGAGAAAGGAAAGGCAGCCATCCATCCGATTTCTCAAAATTGCTATCTTACATATTTACAGGATAAACCCATCGTGCATCCAAACAGAAAGCGGAGTTATCATGGGACTCAGAAGGACAAATTGAACAACTGTCCCTATCACTTGGATACAAGTTCTGCAGCCAAACTGGACCTTAGAGAAACAACAGGGCCATTCAGAACATTAAAAATACAGAGTACAATCGCTGCACCCATTTGAGGTAACTCAATACCAGGGAGATGCATGAGTTTAAACAGAATAAAAAAGAATGGTCGAGATGGAGAAAAAGCTACAGTAGTGAATGTAACATTTTGTCTGTCTCCTTAGTAAAATTGTGGATATTCAGTTGTGTAATGAACTTCATCACATATAGAAACAGAATGCAGGTCTGTTCTGTTACATCTAATAAGAACAACAATATTACCTAACAAGAAACCAATTATCCAGATCACCATGTCATATGAGGCTTCAAAAATATCTCATGGCGCTAAAAACTAAGCTTCTAGCATTAACATTGCAAACAAGTAAAGAAGAAAAATCCCACCAAGAAAATTAGTCCATTATAAATATTGAAAGAAACAAGGATCAATCTTATACACCCCCTAATTCGTATAATCAATCTCATGTAGTACCAAAAATAGACATTAGTTTTATATACATATACATGCATGCATGCATGCATAAATACATTCTACATATCATATCATTAAGCTTCGAATTATCACTGGAAATATAATTTAAAAATATATATATAAGAACAAGGGCAAAAAGTTCGCACTATTGTGCACAGAACAAGCAAAACAACTCAAATGCAATTTGTAGTACTAGTACAAGGTGTCCTGTCCAGCTCTTATTTTCACTTACATTTATAATGCATCATATAGTCAACGGACTGTAATATGGATGAATTCCATCTTTCAGAGCATTTTGTCAACAAAACAGGATCCAGAATTTGAGTGAGATTTTTAGAATGCACATCTATGACCCTCAAGGTGACCAAAGTAGCCAACACATTCAATCTGATCATTAAACATTAGGCTGCCAGCAAATTAGGCATAAAATGAAGCTGGAGTGCATGGCCATGGAAGTGCAACTATGGTGGTGGAAGGATCAAAGAGGTGACAGCGGAAGTGGAGGCAAAGAAGTGGGACATGGTAGCTGAAGGGAAAATTATTAAGGGGACATGGGAACCAGTTGCAGGTGGAGGTTGGCACCAATAATGACGTGGTAAAAGCACAGGCAAGGAGAAGCATGCAGTGAGAACACCAACACCAGGGTTGAGCTAGAGCAATTTGGGCATGTGGATTTCAGGTTGAGACCTAGGAGTGAATACAGGGTGACCAAAGGGAGAGGAGGGGCATACCAACACTCATGGTCAAGTTGTGGCCCCCCTCCAGCTATTGCCATAACCCAAGCTCAGCTCTCTTGACAAAAGAGCAAACTATTGAATAAGTGCTTGATATGGCTAGCCATCTTTTATGTTACTGCGAGTTTATAGGGCCTTAAAGGAGACAAGTGGCACATGTAATAACACCAAATTTTAAGTATGTATCTGAAAACAAATCTCATACACTTCTATATCCGTTCAGGATTCCATATCTGACCCAATAGCAAATTGTATACTGTTTACAAGATCCAGGTAAAACATTCCACTAAGATTCGGATAGCATTACCGGTTAACTGAGCACTAGACTAATATCCTAACCTATATCAAATGCTTACAGCTTAATCATGTCTCATATTTTGTTTCTGTTTTGTGAAGCTGCATTATGCAAGCTCAAAACTCTGAAACCTTCTAGTTTCTATAGGAGCAACCATCTCTGAGCTTCCTGTTTAAATTTTCTCAGAACATGCAATAGACCTCATATATACTTGCAGAAGTTTGTGTACACACTAACTTCATAAAAGTATAACTAGGTAATGAAGAAAGAAAATGTTTAGATGAAAAGACATCTGAAATCTTTAAAGCTTGTATTTACCTTGGATTTGGATTCCCTTTCACTACTTTCTGCCCATACTTCCGCCAGCGATAACCATCATCCAATATATCAACCTCACTCAACGTTTGTACAACAACACGTGGTTCACGGTTAGGTTTACCAATTGGAGAAGCATCAACAATAGTGGCATCCATTTTCCTGTTTACAGATATTAGAAAAGTAAAATATAATAGCAATATTACATTGTCTCTCACATGTAATTTCTGAATTGAAGTGTAACCCAGAGAACCTGCGCTTTGACTCTGGATCATCACCATGAGTAAGCTCATCACCAGTATTGCTAGATCGTCCACCTCCAATTTCTACATCATCA